>NC_142799.1:377454-577454 GCF_049724085.1 Artemia sp. Qi Xiang Cuo | reverse complement strand
GTGCATCCAGGTCGTCATAAGGGCGTTTTTGCAATATCTCAGGGACGGCTAAGAGTATGAATTTAAAACTTTCTGGGAATGTTCAACTAAATAAAAAGACACTCTGTGCATCCAGATTGTCAGAATGGCGAATATCCAATATCTTAGGAACGGTTAAGGGTATTAAGCTGACACTTTGAAGGAATGTTGAGGGAGATGTTGAACTAAATCAAAAGACATAACGTCCATCCAGGCTTCCAAAATTAAAATTTGTGAGAATGTCGAGGAAGATTTTGCACTTAATCAGAAGAAATTATGCACATCCAGGCTCTCAAAATGTTCTATCTTTGATATCTCTGGAATGGCTAGGGTTATTAAGTTAAAATTTCAGGGACTGATTAAGTGAATTCTGAATTAAATCAAACGACGTAAAAAGTACATATATGTTGTCTAAAGCATGTATATGTGATAGTTCAGGAAAGGCTAGTGCTAGGTTACTAAGTAGAAACTGTCAGGACATGTTGAGGTAAATCAAAAGACTATGTGCACCCAGGTGGTCAAAAGGGCGTACCTGTAATATGTCAGTAGCAGATAAGGGTATTAAGCTGGAACTTTAAGGAAATGAGGATGCGGTGTTGAACAAATCAAAAGGCACTATTTTCATCCAAGTTATCCAATATTATTATAAATGGTTTGAAATTTAAATAAAATACAGGAAATTTCAATTTGGAGAAAATTAAGTCTAAGGTAATTGTGTAGCTTTTGTTTGTTTGTTCTTTTTTTTTCTCTTTTCTTTTTTGTTGATTTTTCTCGTATTGTGGTTATATTTTCGAGATATTGTTGTATTTTTTTTTTCTTCCCTGATTTGTTTTGTGTGGATTTTGTGATTGATAAGAGGTCCTCCACAAGCTATGCCTATTGGGACCTCTAGCGCCTAAGTGTACTTATGTAATTATTTTAGTAATTAATGAATTTAATTGATAACATCCTTCTTGTCTGAGGTAACGAAAATAGCCTCGTGTTTTCCCTAATAGGGTATATGAACAAAAAAGACGTAAAAACAAGGCCGTGTTCATATTGGAGAATAAAATACAGCCTATTAAACCAGCGAATGATTGTAAATGTCTTTGGAGCTAGATTAAGCAAAGTAGAGAAATCAAACCAGAGAACACAAACAAAGAAATTTTGGGAAATTCAAGGATGGTTTTCCCAATTGAACTTGCAACTACATAAAATAAGCCTGCTTTCTTAGAACTAAATGATTGATAGAAAAATCAAGTTTTTTTTTTTTTACTATTTTATCAGAAGCCCCCGGCTTCTACTATTACTGACAACTCATCAGACACAGGAGAAGTGATCACCGCAAGTTCCTTTTTCATCCCAGTCTGTGTAGAGCTTCAGTTCTTGCTCTCTATCGAGAAGTTACTAAAGCCTTCAACTCCTTTCTTGTGATCTCGTTCCACCCCATTCGAGGACGTTCTGCTTTTAATTTGGCCCAAATGTATTGCTAAAAAGCATGAGTTTCGACAACCTATTATCCGTCATCTTTGAAGTATACCTAATTTAAATCAACCTTTCTTTCATTTTAGCCCTTGAAAATGGTTCGACTGTTACTCCGGTCTGAAAACAGCCTATAAATTAAAATTGGGGAGATAAGATTGATATCATTCTATTGGCAATTCTGAAGAGCTGATTCCAAATAGAATCTGTGCATTGCAGTTAACAAGAAGAACATTCGACACACTCTGTATTATCAGTATGAAAAAGATTCGAAAAATGTCGATATATTTCTTTATACCTAGAAAGGGAAGAACTAATTGTTGAAGCGCGGCTGAACAGAGAGTGAAGATGCTTTGTTTTTAAGCCCAAAGGACCTCCAATTACCATGGAAGATCTAAGGTCGTGAATATTTTAATAAATGCCCTTTTTCGGTTCACATACATTAAAACCATACTTCACTCTTAAAGAGCCAATCTTGGATTTTTTTTTTATTTATTATTATTAGTAGTATAATAGCATTCAGAACTTAGGATTTCGTTGAAGAATGCAAGAAGAAACATAGATACAACACTTTAATCTCACAACCCAGGTAACTGGATAATTGTTCAATTAATATTTTGAATTATCTAATTCTTTTCTAAGACGCCAGATGCTCGACTGCAAATCTACTCGGCTGATTTGTTCAAAATACCAACCGAAGTTCTTGGGAAGTGCAATGCTATTTGGGACCGTGCTTCTCTGGTAGCCATCGACAAAGAAGACCGCGAGTTGTATGCCCAGCGTATGAAGGAAATATCATCAGAAAACTGCAAATATCTTGTTTCTGTGATGCATTACGATCAGGAAAAATTTGCTGGTCCTCCAAGAAATGTTTGCAAGAAAGAGTTGTTCAAACTTTTTGGTAAGAAACATTTACGTATTGGAAGATTCTTAATAGAAATTCGCGTCTTTTTGTTGTACTATATAGACTAGCATAGGAAATTTTGCATGGTATTGGTTGAAGGATTTGTCTCTAATGAGTGTTCAGTTATAGAGTGAATAGTTTGGTTTAGTATTAAAAGAAAGAGTTTCTCTGTTTTGGGAGGAAACTAAATCTTATGCCTGAAGTTGCCTTTGATCGCTCTAGATGTCCAATAAAAATTTCCCTAACGTGTTTTCAACATTTTGAAAAAGTAGTATTTCTGCTGTCGAAAATTTGCTCTTAAATCCCTAATGTATAGAGTTTGAACAATCGCAAGAAATATAATTTAGGATCTTTTGTCAAATTTGCAATGGAACGCAGAAGTGGATTTTTTGGTTGTGTTTTTCTTTGCTTTTGTAATATCAATTATTTAGAAGTGAATTTTCATTCTTGTTTTATAATGCATTGGCCCTAGGACTTTTAGTGCAATAAAACTGATTATTATTATTACACATGGACTGCATTTTAAGGCTTTGTACACCAATGTCTTTAGGGTATATCTTTCGACCTTGTGGCTACTTGTTATATAAAAGATTATGGGAATTGTTAAAACTTACTAGGCGATATTTTTCATCACTCCTTGCTCAACATTGACTCGAAATGTTCTAGACTAATATCCCCTCGCATAACTTATTCTGTTCAAATTTGGTAATTAAAAAAACTATTTTCTTCAAAGTGTTCATTAAAAGTGAAGAGTGATAATAAAACCTAAAACGAGCAGATATATCGTCTTATAATAACTAGAACTTCAAACGAGCAGAAATTAATATAAGTGAATAAATGACGCCTAACGTGAACAAAACTGATATTTATAATGGAATAAAAAATAAAATGGATAAAAACTTCTTTGAAAGTGTAGATGAAACCTGAATTGAACAAAAATTACTGTACAGAAGAGGAAGATGCCACCTCCTCAAATCCTGCAAAAGATAGTGTGGTTTTTGCTCTACTGAATATAGTACGTATTTAGAACAGAATGTTTTTTATTTTTCACAATATTAGAGACGACAAAGTAGTTATATCGAGCTATTAAGAAACAAAATTTACTTTTCGGTAAAACAAACTAGGAAAGTTAAAAAAGAATATACCTTACTGGTTTTGACTTATGCACTAGTAATTTTGTTAATTGTCTTATGTTTTGCTGGAGAAAACGTTTTTAAGTATATTTCAGCTTGGATTTAGTCAACGTGACTTCCGAAATGTTGCATTTCCAGATTGAATCAAAGGCTTTAACACTAAAAGCCAACAAATCAGTCAAAATATGTTCTTTATCCTTTCAACATGATGACTGACAAGCTTTTTATTTTTCTAGGCGATACTTTTGATATTGAGGAAGTGGATAGAGCAAGCCGGGCTAATATTCCTATGGGTGATGAGGAAGTATCGCTTGAAGAATTCTGGGAAGTTATTTATTGTCTCAGGCATAAGTAAATATTTAGTGCCTTGTTTCTTTTCTGTTACTAGTCTACTTGGGATTTTGTTGAAGTTAACCAATGAAAATTTTACGGTGTAATATAGTATATTACGGTATAACCATATTTTACGGTGTAATAAATTGGTGGAAATGCTAGAAGTGGAGTTCGTTAGCTAGAAAATAAGAATGAGCTATAAATTATCGCTTATAACTTGTATATCGAATGTGTAGCCCTGAAATCGAAATTATTGTGCTATTTTTAAGTTTTCAGTAGGCGCCTTTCTGAATAGTGATCGTGTTCAATGCGTAAAACTCACTTTCTGTTTCTATGTCCCTCCAGTTTTACTTCTGAAAAGGAATAATTAGAGACTGGCCTATCGAGGTCGTTAAGTATTTTCAGTTACCATTCCATGTTCCGTCCACTACATTCCGTTAAAGAAAAAGAAAAGGTGACAAAGATAGATCTCTCCAATGTGCAAAGGAAATCTTTCTTGGAAAGCACATTTTGAAATAATATTTAATTTGGCATACATCAAAAAGTGCGGAAAGTTACTAAACATATTCTGAAAATGGAGAAAAATTCACTAAATAGAACATAAATAATGCTCTTTTCAAGTCTTAGAACAGTCCATGGAAAATTTGCTTTCAGTTCTCTTCCTAAAAAAAGAATTGTTTTAGATTATGCAATGAACATCGTTATTGCAAATGGAAAAATGTGTTTGAAATATTCATTTTCTCTTTCCCTTATAGCTTTCCTATTGCATAACAGTCAAAAATCTTTCAGGTTAAACTCGTCATGCAAACTTTCTAACTAGTACAACTCGACATTGCATAATGACTTTCAATGCTGTATTTTGGGCGATAATGTGAGAACACCTAAGCAAAGAGTAAGATTGGCAAATATGTAGAGAATCATAGATTAAAAAAAACTTTCATTTCAAGGCAATGGCGGCACTGTGTATAGGGTCACTTGGCAGTATTTAACTGGTCAAGCTGGTCAATATCAATTTTTGGAACTCGTAATTTCGACAATAAATGTACTCGAGTATTATCAAGTGACCTGGAGACATAATGAAGACCATTTCTTGCTTTCCCCTCTTAAGCAACTTTTATTGGAGATGACACAAACTCTCTTAATCTAGGGAGGGTTTGGGTTAATTGTCGTTGGGTTTGGTTTAAGGGTTTTATAATCCGAGGCCCGCTTTGCTTTCTCGACATCCTCCCTAGACTCTTCTGTAGAAGAAGCACACACACAGTGGCGTAGCCACAAAGTGCAATGAAGTTAATTATTAGGCTATCCTTAAATGTTATGCATTAGGTCGAAATCAAATTCCTTATGGGAACGATCGGAGACACGGGACTAATCTGAGATATACTAGCATAGACAAACTCAGTTAAAAATACAAGACATTTATTAGATATCTACGTAAAGAAGACAGGAGCACACTTCAATACAGATGCGGACACAATATCTTGAACATACGTGAGTCTACATCTTATGTGAAAACACCTAAGACAATAGTAAGATAGGCAAATATGCAGAGAATCATAGATTTAAAAAAAACTTTCATTTCAAGCCAATGGAGGCACTGTGTATAGAGGCACTTGGCAGTATTTAACTGGTCTAGCTGGTCGATATCAATTTTTGAAACTTGCAGTATTTCAGCAATAAATGCACTCGAGTTTTATCAAGTGACCTGGAGACCATTCTTCGCTTTCCCCTCTTAAATAACATTTATTAGAGATGGCGTGGCTGACCAGACACAAGCTCTCTTTTAATCTGGGGAGGGTTTGGGTTAATTTTTTTTTTTTTTTTTATTATTAACAAATGGGTCACAAAAAAAACAACATACAAATCTCCATATAATGCTAACAAAATAAAACTGCATATAATACCAACAATATCAAAATAGGTCCCGACGCATATTAGCGTGTTTAGGATGACCCAAAAAAAGGATCACTTCAACTACTTATACACTAATACACTTCCTCGGAGACATAAAACACTCTCTGAATTCTCCTCCCCTCCCCCACCCCAACTAAACAAATAAAAAACAATATAATGATAATACATTTTTTTATTTTACAGAGAACATTAATGAATTAAACACTCATATTATATTATTCATCATGCTTCCTTTCATGTACCAACCATCACCTCAATCAACACACAGGAAAATTTTTCTCTTTTAACACTCACAAACATATACTCACTCCCAGATCAGTAACCTTATCCGTGTCTACAATACTGGTTAAAACAAATACATCGCAAAGAAGCACGAAATTCCTCAAGAACCTTCTTACCTTTTAGTTCCGCCGCAAACCTGCTTCATACTTCAGGACCAATATACCTAATAGAAAATTTAGATCTGGTAGTAACTGGAACCGGCGTTCTTACTAAATCACCATTTCTAGTTTCATAACTATGTTCCCTTTCATTTTTTTTCGGAATAAAGTTCCGAAAAACACGCAGGTAAGAAATTAGAAAAAAATTTATACATAAACAAATTTAGATAAAATTTAACCAAACCAAAGAATGATAAAATTTTTAATTGGTGATACCTCGATCTTACCGAATTCTGGGACAAGTCATTGGTCAAAACTCTTACAGCCTTATTTTGTAACACACGGAGCAGATACAAATGGCTAGTGAACGTCGACGACCAAACTGTAACACAGTACAGCAAATATGGATGAATAAGAGAAAAATATAACATTCTAATGACATTTTTAGGAAAAAATTTTTTCAGCTTCCGCAGAGTTCCAACATTTTTGGCTAATTTAGTACTTATAAATGCAATATGATCTTTAAAACTTAGGCATTCATCTACAATTACACCAAGATACCTTACTGTACTTGTCCGTTTTATACTTCCATTTACTAACTCAATTTTTTCAATCCATGGATAGTAATTTACACTTCTGCCATATAACAAGAACATTGTTTTCTTCTGATTAACAAACAGTTTGTTCATTCGCATCCACCTCTCAGTTATCATTATTCCTTGTTTCATGCCATTTTTCGAATCCGCTTCGGTTTTCGCAGCCATTGTAAATTGAGTATCATCAGCAAAACTTGGAAGTATTGCTCGCACCGGGCCATCAGTGTACCTTGGAGTTGACATTTGTTTGAGGCATCCATTTAAATCATTAATGTACACAAGAAATAATAGGGGACCCAAAGACTTTCGAATTTTCAATTTGCGATAAACATATTATACTTTTAAAATTTATTTTCAATTTTTTTTTTAAATACTAGTAACATTTAATGGCGTTGGAATATCTGATGTGACTGAAAGGTAAAGGATGCGGCACTAGCGAACCGACGGTACTTATCTCCGTGTTATGGCTCTTCAGCCAGGAAGTTTCTATAGGGGCTGGGGTCAGCCATCGAGTATTTTCGTACACACTTCCTGTTTGCTTTTCTCAGAGTCCTCCAGGTACCTTTTTAGATCTGTGTCTACTCAGAGTGACACCACTGACCCTCGTACCAAACGAATAATGAGGAACACGAGGACTTGAAACTCTGCCCTTCCGGACACCGGATTGCAAGGCCAGTGTGCTATTCACTCTGAATCACTGCCAACCTAATTGTTGTTGAGTTTGGTTTAATGGTTTTGTAATCGGAGCTCCGCTTTGCTCACTCGACAACCTCCCTAGACTCTGCTATTGAAGAAGCACGCACACAGTGCCGTAGCAGCAAAGTGTCATGAAGTCAATTACTAGGCTACCCTTAAATGTTATGCATTGGGTCGAAATCAAATTCCTTATGGGAACGATCGGAGACACGGGACTAATCTGAGATATACTAGCATAGACAAACTCAATTAAAAATACAAGATATTTATTAGATACTTACGTGACGAAGACATGATCACATTTCAATACAGATATGGACACAATATATCGAACATACGAGAGTCTACAGATCAGCCTTAACGCACAATGAGTCTGATAAGCACGACTATAAATATTATTTGAGTCTAAATAATATCTTCGCTAACTTCTTTCAGGAGCCGCTGGTAATCCAAGACAAACTCTAAACGTCAATTTTTCTTAGGTATATTCTTCTGATTCCCGCTTTTGGATTTTTCATAACCTTTTTAATGAGTCTTTGGCCCTTGCCAAAACCTATCCTACACCTGGACTAGAATACTCCACGTTATGCACCTTGTACTCCAATTGTTGATATCCTACTTTGCATAATTTAGCTTTACAGAAGCCTTGTATTCAAAATTTTATAATGCAATAAATTACAATTTTGTATTTTTTCTTAAAGGTCTCCCATCGCTTAAAGACAGGTGAAATTTTTTATATGAATAAAACTATGTTTCTTTATTGGCCAACTTTGTTTGCACATGCGAAACATTGTTTGACTAATAGCGCGAGAAATCTTTTAAAAAGCTAAAAGACACTCTAACATGGGACATAATATTCTTTGTTTTTTCATTAATAGTGTAATAATTTACTTTACCTGACGCTAAACGATAATCTTAGGATTACAATTATCCTAGCCATTTTTTAGAACAGTTCAGTACATAGCGAAATCTGGTTAAATTCCACTTGCTGTAAAAGTAAAATTGATGCATATTTAGTGATTACTTTAATCAGGCAGATTGCGCGAGCACGAGCGCCGTGATTTTAGCTGAGCTTTATTTAAAATGAGACTGACATTTCAAGACAGGTGAATTTGTTTATATTAGTGAAACTTTGTTTCTTTATTGGCCAACTTTGTTTGCACATGCGAAACATTGTTTCACTAATTGCGCAATAAATTTCCTTTCAAAAAGCTAAAAGACACTCTAACATGGGACATAATATTCTTTGTTTTTGATTAATAGCGTAGTAATTTACTGTACCTGACTCTAAACGAATTTTAGCATTATAATTATCCTAGCCATCTTTTAGAGAAATTCATCACGTAGCAAAATCCGGTTAAAATTCACTTGCTGTAAAAGTGAAATTGATGCATATATCGTGATTACCTTAACTAAGCAGATTGCATGAACGCGAGTGCTGTGATTTTAGCTGAGCTTCATTTAAAAATGAGACTGGCATTTTCTTAATTAATCGTTCGCAAGGGGGTTTTAATTTCTAATGACGCTACATATTTCTCTTCCCATCGCTCAAAGATGTCGCCATCATTAAGTTCAAATCCTTTATCTCCCTTTGAATTTTAATTTAGTTCGTCCTACAAGTTTGACTGACTTTGACAACTACTATATGTTAGAAATTTTATACACCTCTGACTACATTGTGGTACCCGTGTTTGCATTTAGGCTATATTACTTAAAATCCCTTTACGAAACTAATGTTTTATATACTAGTTATATTTGTCAGTCTTTGACCTATAAAGATCTAAACCGGTTTATGTTGTTTAGCCAGTTTTCATAGAAGATTGTAGTTTGGATATTTATTTCATTGCGCTACAAGTGATATTGTATACAATACTGTAAAGCGCTGTGAACAATTTGCTTTGGACAATTGAATAATATTATAACCGTTGCTGTGGATGCCAGATTACGATGGAATGAACGTTTGCAGGTCTCCACGGTCCATCGGGCCACCTGCCACGAAGGTGATTGCCAATGCTATCCGTGGGTCTGCTGAGTAAAAGATAAGTGATTTTCTATTTTATTTTTTCTTGTTTTTGTCTTCAAAATGCCCTTTAAACAGTTTGATTTAGCCCTAGCTCATTTCTAGGGATTCCCGTTATGGCCAGTCAGAGTCCTGCAGATCGTAAGAGATAGCAAAGTCCGAGAAAATTTCATTGTTTTGTGCTACGGAGATCTCAAGGAAATAAGACTCACTGAAAAAAGTTTGGTATCGTATGAAGCTAATATTAAGGAATCAAGGCGCAAAAAACGGGAAAAGGAGTAAAGTTTTGCGTTTGAAGAAGCTAAAAACTATCTCGAAATCTACAAAGGAAACAAATCATATGCTGTACTCAAAATCAGCGAGCCAGCGGGCTCGTCATCTCAGATGTTGGAGAGAATTCTTGCTAGCAAATATGAGATTGCAAGAACGCAAAAATCAGTGATGGAAAAAATTACTGAGAAAGTTTTAGAAAAGTTTGGGGATAAACAACAGAAAACTGGGGATTCCTTAAAATAATCCTGCTAGACGATAATTCGTGAAATCTGTCTAAGTGTCTCTCGAGTTTAAATTAAAGTTTTGAAGTTTATTACAGTCTTATAAAAGTTTGAAAGCAGAAATTCAATAGCTGGAAAATCGCGTGGCACAGATGGGAAGTAGAATCGACGATTTTGAACAAGAAAAGCTCCTAGATAGCATAGTTTTCAACGATGTGAAGCAGTTAACGGGTGAAGTAACAACAGCGGATATCATTACGCAGAAAATGGGAGTCACCGATTTTCGCAAAATGACATTCAGAGTATTTACCGTTACCGTTTAAATAATTCCACTGCACAATGCCAAAGAGATATTGCACCGGTGTTTGTGAAATTGAGAAACAGTGAATTGACAAGGAAAGTTTTCGAAGAGCAAAACTACACTTGCTAAGTCGGACATTTTCGTGTCAGAGGTCCTAACGAAACGCCGTCATGACATTCTGAACACGGCAAGGGATAGTTTTGAAGTGCGAAATGTCTGATCTGATCTGGGCTAAATCTCACTAAACTCCCAATAGACACCATTGCTCGCAGGATTTTGTCACTGGCGGATCGCTTTTAGTTGGTTGTGCTTATTTTGTTGTTGTGGTTTATTGTCTATCAGTGTTTTGTTCTGTTTTCATTTATTATTCTTATAATTATTTATCTGTTCCTAGAGCTCAGCTGCGCCTTTTTTTTCACAATGAGAGCTATGGAAGTGTTTACTAGATAGTATATGTGATGAACCAATCGGTACCACATCGAGGTTGCGCTGCTTGGAAAGTTGCCTGTTTGATATTGATAGTTATTTACTTTCGGATTTGGCGAATGAAGACCCTACCGTGAGTTATAGACCTTTGCAGTTTAGTAAATATTGTGATTCCTCGTATCTTGGAATAATGCAAAATGTTCGTTTCAATGTGCTCACCCTACTTCTTCGTATGGTGAGATATTTGATTTTATTTCGAAATTTCGGAATCTCCATGTTATGGCCCTTTGTGAAACTTTTTTGAGTCAGGATAGTCCTCTCTCGTCTTCGTTTTCCGGGCTATCAGCTTACAGCTAGAAGTAGAGTTTCAATGAACCGCGGCGGACTCGGTTTGATAAGTGATTCACTTTAATGGAACTCAAGGGAGGATTTTGATGTCTGGAGAAAAGGTAAGATAGAAACATTTTCTATTGAAATCGAGATTGGTATGAGGCAAATTATCGCCTCATATCACCTCGAGGAGAATTATCCTATCAGTAGTTTATAATCCTCCAAGTTCGTCGTATGAGGATTTCACAGAAGGCTTCCAAAGTCTTCTAATGATGGTTCAGAGGTCACAGCAAGAGTTTTTATTCATGGGTGATTTTATTTTGATCTTTTATCTACAGGTGGTTTTAATTTAGATTTTTCAAATCTTATGGTTTCTAATGATCTTTTCCCCACAGTAACAATACCTACTAGGATCACGGATAACTCTGCTACCCTGATTGACAATGTGTTTGTCTCTTCAAAGTATATCTGAAATTTGTTTTCTAACATTGTAGGAAATTCGGCGTCTGGTCATTTCCCTGTATTATTTAGTATAGATTTACAAGTGTCATGCCATAAAAAGCAAAATAAAATTTTTCGAAAGATTAAGCCTCAAAACATTCGGATGTTTAAAGAAGAAATAAGCGCAACATCTTTTGAATCTGTCTTGAACCAGGGAGTCCCATGTCAAGCTTTTGCGCAATTTAGTAGCATCATAACCACTGCATATGATAAAACTTGTCCGCTAAAGACACTCAGATAGAGACTAAATATGCCGAGAAAGCCATGGATTGATGAAAAGCTAGTGAACTTATTTGAAAAGTGGGACAGTGCGTTTCAAGATTATCTAAGATCTTCAAAGGAGGAAGATAATGCTCATTAAACAGATTCGGAATATTACGAACTCGCTAAAAAGGAGGAAAAAGAAACAGTATTACTTGGCACTTTTTGAGGAAAATAAAGCACATCCGAAAAGAGCTTGGAAAGTTATCAATCAACTGGTTTGCGGGCCTCTGAGAACTCAAGACCCTCAAATTTAAATCGAAGGAGTGGTTTTAGAGGATAGACAAGAGTCGTGTGACAAGCTTGGTGATTATTTTACCAATATTAGAAGGGATATAAAAGAGGAAATAAAAAATTCCCAAGCTCTTGTGAACGACAAGTCGTTTGCTGGTGAGCGGGGCATGGGAATGGAATGAAATTTCGTCCCTGTGATTCAGCTGAATTAACAAAGATCATCAGCTCGATTGGATCCAACAGTCCTGGGTCGGAAGGTGTTAACCTGAAGACTATTTGATCAATTCTGGTGTACATTCTTCTCGTGCTAGTGTACCTAATAAATTTATCAGTGGAGAAGGGAGTTTTTTCCTAAATTATTGAAAACAGCAAAGATTCTCCCTGTCTACAAAGGGGGCACTCAATGGATATATCCAATTGGAGGCCTATTTCTATTTTGCCATTGTTTTCGAAAGTTTATGAAAAAGTTATCCATGGAAGACGTTATCATTACCTCACGAGCCTGCATGCATTGTAGGATAGTCAGTTCGGATTCCAAAAGGGCCATATGACTTCGCATGTTGTACAGCATCTTTTAGAAAATGTTAATGTATCCTTCGAAAAGGGTGTGTATTTTATAAGTATTTTTATAGATTTAAAAAAACGTTTGATACTGTTGATTTCAGTATTTTATTGGATAGATCAAGATACTTGGGTGTAAAGGGGAAATGTTTGGATTGGTTTAGTTCATATTTAAATGGTAGGTCAGTGAGGGTGAATCTTGGAGAGAACTTTTCTAGGTTTTTTTCCTGTTTCTTTTGGAGTTCCTCAGGGTTCTGCTTTAGGACCCCTGTTGTATTTAGTGTCTGTCTATAGTATGCGGTTCTACATTCCTGGTGCGTTTATGACATATTTCGGCGATGATATAGCACTTGTTGTGGCAGCGAAGACTTTTGAATAATTGGTCCAGAAAGAAAACAGGGCTCTGCAAGGGTTTACTGAGTTTGTAGTCACTAGCTTACTTAGCACTAACGTGGCGAAGAACAATTATATTCTGTTTAATCGGGCTGGTGTATATCCAAATCTTCCCAGTGAAATAGGAATAAATGTTTCTCTATTAAAGCAGGTTGAGGAAAAGCGATACCTAGGATTCATTCTTGATCAGAACCTCGGCTGGAGAAGACACGCTGATGTGGTTGCGTGTAAGGTAGCGCGTGGCCTTGGGATTTTAAGGCGTTTTCAACATTTTTTACCTTCTCATATTTTAGTTCTTTCATATTACTCTTTGACTCCGCCGTATATAAATTATGGATGTATGTTTTGGGCCAGTAATTTTACGTACAATTTGAAACGAGTGCAGATTCAGCAAAATAAAGCAGTGAGATTAATTGGTAAATATGATACTAGAGTTTTAGGTACAGAGTCGAGTTTTTTGTAACTTAGGATTTTGAATGTTTCTCAAATTAGAGATTTTCAAATTGGTATTTTTGTGTTTCAGAGTTTGTATGGTTTTGCGCCTGATGTTTTTCATAATTTTTTCGTTTGAATTCATTTTATCAGGTAAATGCTACGAGAAATGCTGAAGACCTGGTAAGTGAGCCAAGGATTACGGTGGGTTCTAGCCATGTGGCAAAGCACGTGGATCCGGTGGTGTAGAATACCTTTCCAAACTCAATTCGGAAAGCCGAAAGTGTGCCGCAATTTAAAAACCGGTTAAGGAAGCTTCTCATTGCGAGCAGTTGGTGAATGTGGGACAGGATTGCGAGAGAGGACAATTTAAGTTTTTTTGTTAGTATTTTTGTTTATTTTCTATTGTTCTGTACTTATTACTAACATCTCTATTTTTTTCTATATTTGCGTTTATTTCAGTGATGATTCGGTTAGTTGTATAATTTAGTAATCGTGTACTTGTTGCGTTTTTCAAGATATTTGTGCTTTGTTTATAATCGGTCGTCAAGCTGGCATGAATTATATTTAATAAAGATGTTGAATCCCAAAAAAAATCCTATTCCTAACATTTACATAATTGAAATTTAGATATGTTCTACCTTCACCTACCGCTAAAATGATATCTCTGCCTAATATTAAACTTGTTGGATATGACAGTATTAATTAAGGTTTTACATAAACAACATACCATAAGGGCGAATGAACATACATGATAATAAGTTTTAACATCATCACTGGTAAATAACACTTTGAAATGTCACTTTGTTTACTTCACAAGATTGATCAAGATTATTTATTACTTCTGTTAATTGATACTTATAACTTCACACCTATTCCACAATCCTACGTGTCTATAGTGCTGACGTTTGCAGTTGTTAACTTGAGTAATTGTTCTTTTATGTTCTTGCGTTTGTAAACTCAGTATTGCATTGTTTAATTTTGAAGTAGAAATCTTTACGGCGGCCTGCTATAGTTAATACCGTACATAGAGGATTAACTCCACGTTCATTATTCTAATTGTATCTCACTGAACAATAAAGATGTTTATCATATAGGGGTAAAGTATTTCTCTTAAAGTTTGTATTAATACCTCTATTCTTTACTTCTCCACGGTGCGTTGACATTAACTGGGTTTATGCCCGGATGGGTTAATAGTTCATAGGTTCGGTATCTTCTAGGGTGTTTTCCTGAGCACATTGCTTCTGGGAATCTGTATATAATTTCATGGTTCATATTTCTAATATTATTTGTTCGAATGTGTGTTTTTCCATATTTGCAATGGATATATTTGATTTCTATTCACAGGGTCACAGAATTGCTAAGGTTGGATTGAAACTGGATTCAAAATTCTTTCTCGACATATTGTTTCTGATTCAGGATCAGGGTAATCATAGTCATGGAGGGGTTTGTTCACTAAATTTTTTTTAATGATGCCTGGGGCTCTCAAGGTAGTCAATCTGTTCAATTTTGATCAATTTCAAGTTGCTTACGACCTTGAAGAATGCCATTTATCATGGAGTTGTTGGTGGGGTTACGTGTTTACTGATTGTGGTAACTGTGGTCATCTTTTTGGCACCGGTCATCTACGGCCTTACTGGTGTGGTGAGTACTCTTCGTGGTTTGACGAATTGTGTTGATAGATTCTACTTGGTTGTATCTGGACTGAACTGTTCACTTCTGGCAATCAACTTGTATCAAGGCATGCCAGTTCCTAGAATAAAAATTTCTAGGTAGAATCAAATACGCTTTATAATGAGTAAGTAAAAATACATAAAAGCAATAGTACGTAGCATAATTGGCTAACTTAAAAGCAATCACTGTCAGATAAGTTAGTAGCTGGCAAGTAAAATGATAATATTAAATTGGTTAATACTATTTACAAATAAGATAAAATTAATATGCACTTTAGCCTAGCATTAGACTACTTGGTTAAGTACGAGGTCTAAATTTACTTTAAGATTTCATGCCTTTTATTGCGGATGTACAGCTGCGCTGTTTAAGAAACGTGCTTGCAGCATCATAGCCACGCAGTTATACATAAACAATGTTTACAGAGATGGGGACCGGACATCGCATGTGCAAGTGAGGACCTCTATACTCACTCGTGTGATTATCTCCTCCCCTTTATTTTGGCTTAAATATGTTTGTGCAGGGTTTAAATGGTGTGCGGTTTGGAGACGTAAGGACTCAGCAGCAATGCACCAGCATCATCAATTTTCGGGTTTTGTCCAGCTTGAAATTTCCTTGGCTCATCTGTATCTTTCATGCTTTATGGCTACCTTGGGGCGAGTTCTCATGCTTAAATATGATTCCATGCTTTACGATATCTTGGGTCAGAGCAGAAAAATTATTTACGATATCTTGGGCTATCGTGTAAACAGCGAAAATTACCGTCAATATTGTTACATGTATCTAGTTGGCTATATTATATAAGAGAATTCGAGGGTCATCGAGAAATTATTAGAACTTGCAGCTCAACATTCTAGCTGTTCAAGTGTCTGCGAAAAAGAAAAATCTCTTTTTTTCAAACACCACTTTACTATATTTTGACAAATTTGCAACATCACGTGGATTCCCCACTTGTTTTTTTAGTTAAGTGTTTGTGGCTAGTGGGCTCTAGCACTAAACTCTCTATTTTAATTTTCAGTCTTCCTGCACTAGCTCTCTGTTTATGTATTTTAAAAGTTCTGGTTCTTCGTGTTCATTATTTTTTTTATACTATAACAATTAAGGAAATAAGTTTTTCTTTATTCTTCAATGATGAGTGGTTCAAAGCACCCACTTACATTTTTTTTAACACATAGCAGCCCATATGGTTAAATGTGGCTCAACAAAGAATAGTCTTATATTACCGAATAAGGCTAAATAAATGGATAAGACAAATATCACTCTGTCGCTCTTGAAATATCGAGCAATAATCCTGATTAGAATAATCAAGGTGAAGCTAAGATTTATAACGTAAATCGATGTTCATACAGATTCTTTTCCTCCTTTTTTCTTTTCTTTTATCCATTAATAACTTCAAATGAGATACAGCTCAGCCTCCTCCTTTACTTTGATATTCTATATGGTTATATACTTAGTTTAATTCTGCAGAAAATTACGCTTCTACAAAAGTGAATTTACAGGGTTTTAACTTTAATAACTAAATAAGTTCCTGTACTCATTGCGGAACAGTTTAATATTATAGAAACAGTCGGTTTATTCCATGTTCATCTGCGCTCAATTTTTTATCCTCGAGTTATACGGCATTCTCTTCAAATAATATATTTTTGCTCATAAATTTTAAATCAAAGATTACATTATCTCTGTCACACTGTTTGCCTTTTAAATGACTGAAGTACGTCAACAATTCGTTGGGAAGGTCAAGGTTTTTTAATGTAGTGACAATGTCGAATTTTTGCATTTTTTCGGGAATTGCTGTGCGACACAGTTCGGCTAAGAAAAATGCATTTTTAATGATTTTTATAATGGCGAAAATCGATTGAATATGATAATCGTCGCAATATTCTTGATCATACATTATAATATCAATGCCGTGGAAAACTTTGAATCCAACATTTTCATCTTCTTGGAGTAAATTTAGGGTGATTTCTTTATATCTTGATAATCAAGTGCGGATTTCTGATAGATAAGGGTTTTTGTTACCGGGTCTACGAACGTTTTCCTCTGGTAATTCTCCAACAGAGTTTTAAGAAAGTTTACTGCGGTTAATCGGTATCCTTGGTCTATTAGTATTGAAAGAAATCGTAAGGGCTAAATGATGACAAGACCATTCTCGCCGTTTATGAACCAATGGTGTTCTGCAATTCTCTTTGCTATCAAGGGATAACTGGTTTGCGGGATATTCTTGATGAAAATTTTGAACGTCAAGTTGGCGGATTTCCTTTTATATTTGAAGGACTTCGATATTACGCGCTTGCTAAAGTTACCGAGAAATAGGTACATCATGATTCTTGTTATTACTCTATCCGTCAAGTGTTCCTTGGGGATTTTTGGAGGAAATGTAACGTGTAGTAGTCGAGATCTTTTACTATCTCTACTAAACAATTCTCGAGAAGCATTTCTATTACTGGGGTGTTCGTTTTTCTTATAGCTAATAAACTCTGACTTCCTTTCATTTTCCATTTTTGTTCCGGGGAGGGGTTAGATTTATTTATGTCTAGCAAACTATGTGACCTTCGCATTACCATACTAATTTCGTAATTGGGTAATATTATTATTATTTTTGTTTTATTTTTGCAAAGTTTGCTTATGATCTAGTTTTTTCTAGCCAGGTTAGTAATTTATACAATAAAATTTACCTCTCTGGTTATTCTGCAGTGTCAGTAGTGGGTATCTGCTTAGTTATCTGGATTAGTCACCTGAAACAACACGATCTATTATTCCAGATAACTAATCCATTTGTAAAGGTTAATCCAATTCTACCTACTATTTCTACTTCAAGATGTGGTACGTTTAACGGTACATTAGTGTGGCGCTAATAGGTTTGCTTGCGACGGTGTTGGTGTCAGCTATAAGTTTTTACTCTTTTTTTCATTAATTCGATGTAACCAGATTCTGCTTTTACAAAATAGTTTTCCTTCGCACATTTTATCGAGATAGAATCCTTGTCGATAACTGATTTTGCCATGATATAGAAATAATTATTTGTTGACTACAAAACATAATTGTAGTAGTATCTATTCATATGAGGGGCAATATATTTTTATCAATAAGGACAGTTTATTAGTGGCTGAAGGAATTAGGTACGCTTCTCATAGATCACTTACCAAATTGATGCAATTACTTTCGTTTTTCGCCGTTAACCTCATAATTTGATTGATATCCCTTTTGTGAAAGGACAAATTGTTTTTCTTAGGGGAGTTTCTTGGTCAGGCCAGCATGACCAATATAACAATAAACATTACTGGTCAAGACCACCCGGCCACAAGATTCCCATGAAGGAGGGGGAGGCTTCATTAACTTCATTTATTAAATTATCTTTATCACTAAATAGTTGATAACACTTTGGTTTGGAGGGTACAATAGGACAGTTTTATTATTCGCGCGTTGAGGGATTGAGGGCCGAATCGAACTTACCGATTAGAGGTTTGGTCGGGAAAATCTTTTTTATTATGCTCCACCACACCTCCAGCCGGAAAGCAAGCAACTTCTGCTGCTTTCGATTGAGTCTTTAATGATTATACTGTGGTGGCTTGGGTAGCTATATAGATTACATTAGACGAGTCCTAATGGTCTCACATTCTTTAAGCAAAAGAATTCGTATCTAACATACTGCGAAAAAACTAGGGTATGTTGGACATAAATCTTCCTTCTGTTAGAGGCAGTTCCTTCCGCTCTCTTTTTTAGTGACATATTAACGTGGTTGAGACTATTTATTAAACATGCTTCCATTCGTCAGGTTTTTAACCGTTCTAACGCGTTCTTAGTGGTTACTTTTGCCTCGCTTTCTTGTGGCTTATCTTTTTTTTGCTTCTCTAGCGATTTAAGATCAAACTTTTTATGCTCTTTCCTTAGGAACTTTTGACCTTTCAACTTCGCTTTTGCGCCTGCTGCTGCTGAGGTTGGATTCGACCTTTCGATTAACAGTGGGTTTGGAACCTGTCTGTTCTTTGAAAATCTCCTATTCTCTCGAAGTAGAGGGCTTATTTATCAATTCTTCATGCTGAATTTTCGATTCGGGAGAGCTGAAAGCTTCTTGAGAAATTGGAGAGAGAACTTCGCGGGTGTCTTCATTGCTTTAACGGCATAAGGGGGTGAGGCATCTTCTGTATCATGATTCCCTTCCAGGATGACCATTCCTTGTACTTGACCTTAAATACGGTTATATCGCGGTACTATCCTTGATGGGCGTCTTTGGGAGTCTGAGGGTTCCAAGGTATTGTACTGTGCCTTTTTTTAAAGGGAAATTTATTGTATCCATGGCCTCTCAGAGATTTTTCTTATTTGGGTCCTTGTGGGATTTTTCCTTGCTATGTTACTTGGGGTGTCAATACCTCGATCTAATTCGTCATGCAGGGATAGGAGTCTTTCTATCAGGGTCGCCGGTGAAACCATGTCATCTGGGAATCATTTTAGGACGAAGGGTGAAATTCCTGTCTGGAAAAAAAATGAGTTTCTGGGGAAAGCGTATAATCTAGCTCTTCTGAACTATCTGAGGATGAAGCTTCATTTCTGTTATGTTTTGTTGGGCTTCGCATTTTGTGTTTAAGGACAATAAAATTTTTCATCGCTAAGAATTCATTAAATTTTTAATCATCGCTATCATTTTCGAAATGACCTCGTTTGAAATTAAAAGGTTTTAATTCTCCTAATCTCGACTGAGGTGGAGTATTTTCCGTGTCTGACAAATCAGTTGTCGTAGGTTGTGACACCCATCTTTGTGGAAACTTGGCCCTTTTTATTCGACTAACATGGGTCTTGTAAGTTTTCCCTGTGTCGGGGTTCGCGACTTTGAAGGTGACGTCATTATTTTTTTTTTTATTATTATTCTGTATAGGTCCAGAATATTGACTAGAGAGTTTCTTGCCTTCAGCTTTTGTTTCATTTTTTAATTAAGCGCAGTCTCCTATTTGAAATTTATTTCCTCCTTCATATTTGGTATATTTTTCACTTCTTGATTTACCTTAGACTTTTCTAACTCTAGCCTTACAATTTTGTAAGTCTTTTTCGTTCTATTGATGATTCCTACTTTTAATCCTCCTTGTTTTTGTAATGCTGCTTTGATTCAATAATTTCCTTGTAAGGTATTTTGAAATCATGGCCAAATAATATATAAATAGTACTTTTTTCCCTCTGAGTTCGCACTACTGATTATATTTATCAAATAGGGTAAAAATTGGTCCCAGTTGTTTCTAATGTCCTTCGTGTATATACTCAAGACATTTGAAAATATCTTATGTCTGTTTTTTCGTTAGCTTCCGCGTGATGAGGATAAGTTACTAATTTCTGTATGTACAGGGAGCTTATCAATTCTTTAGTAACTTTAGAGATAAAGTTGCTTCCGTTGTCACTTATTACCGTATTCGGTATCCCGAAGTTCACAGTGATTTTCCTAAAGCCTTGCTTGTCGCGTCTGTGCTTTGATTTTTCAATGCTTTCGCGACACTAAATCCGGAAATATGATCGATAACCGAGTGGATGCAAGTGGATGCGAGTGGATGACCTCTGTTTGAAGCAGGTAGGCCTCCACTGGTTCCATATAGGTCAAAAGAGATAATGTCGAACGGGAATCTTGTTACAGCGGTTCTTCCCATTGGTTGGTTAGGGTAAGCTTAGGGATTTTTTCTCAGGTTGCATTATTCGCATCTATTTACAGAATCGCTATGTTTTGTCAAGGCCGACGGGACGAAAAAATATTGTTTTTATTTGTGAAACGTTTTTGGTTATTCCTAAGTGTCCGCCCGTATCTGAATGAATAAATTCAAGCGCAGGTTGTTATAGATTTTGCGGCAATATGGGGATTACAGAGGTTTGGTTTCTATTTGCTTCGTGGGTTACTATTCCACCAAGAATTTTTTCATCGAAATCATAATAAAATTATCTATTTCCTTTTTAAGTGCCTTTAATTCCTCAGGTAATTCCTTGTCGTGCAAGAAATAATGAATGAGGGCTACACATTTTTTAATCTTTTCTCTGATTCTTTTTTATGTTTCCTAAGGATAAAATTTTATTTTTATTAGAGATAGAATCAAGCATTTCATCTATTCTAGGTAGAGAAAATTTGTCACTAACAACTTTTTTGTTCAAAGCCCTATAATCCACATCTAGCCTAAGGCCATTATTCTTCTTTGGGACTAAAATTACGGGTGCTGAATAAGGGCTTGTGCTTGGACGTATGACATTATTCTTCTCCAATTCTTTGGTTTTATTTATTAACCAGTTCTTGTGCCTTTCTGGAATACGGTAAGGCTGTTTCCCTACTGGTAGCCCTGTAGTTTGGATAGAGGGTTCATAAAATGGTATTAAACCGATATCTTCCTTAGAAATAGAAAATACGTCCTTAAATTCCCATAATAATTGTACAATGTTTGCTTTAATGATTTGACTCAGGTTAATTTTTTCCAAAAACTGGGTTTTGGTTAAAGGATATCTTTCATTTCGAGCGTTAATAATGTTGATAAAATTCCGTCTGGAATTTTCTCCGATACTACTTCCGATTTGCGTTCCGATACCACTTGTATGTCAACTAGGGACGTTCCTTTCTTTAAGGTAATTGTATCATTTTCATGCATAATTGTTATCCATATAAAGCCTTCCCCTGTTTTGTAACTTAGAATCTGTTCCTCACATAACATATGCTTGGGTAAGTTGGCCGCTGAAGACGCAGTTCAAGTCTTGTTTCTACCATTCACCGTATCAATCTTTTGAGAAATCTAAATTCTTTGCACTCTATGGGGGGATTTTTGTTTTGTTCGCGGCAAATTCGTAATATTTTTCCTCAGTATTATTCTCAGTTGAATTCAAACTAGCGTTTTGTTGCGGTCAGTCCACCGAAAATAGTGTCGGTTGCGAGTGAGTCGCGTTAAGATTTATCACGTCCTTCCATAATTCAGGTATTTCCTGAATTTGTTTTTTCCATATTGCTGCCTTTCCCCTATTGTTGCTTTTACTGATTCTATCAACTTGTTGTTTGCATTTACTTTCCTACGAGACAAGAAATGAGGTATAAAAGTCGGTACGGCATTCACTGTTGCATTCCCTTTCCCTACCCGTCCAGGATAAAGATCCGACGGATAGATGAAACTAGCGTTAGCTATATCCAACAACACCCTATTGGACTTTAAAAATTAGCCCCGATTGTCGCTTCATAGGGGACACTTTTACATATTATGAAGCTAGTGGGAATTTGTTTTGTCTTTTCTCACGTTTAGATAAATGGAGCCTTTTAGTCTAATTTATGCCCCGTGATACTAGTCAAACTGCGAGAGGCATGACTCTTACGTTGTTTAATAAATGCCGGTAATTTATTGAACACAGTCGAATTTATTATATTAATAGTCGCACGAGAATCCAGAAGCGCTTTAAAACAAGTATTTGCGACACTAAAATCACTAATCACTAAATGGGTAATATTTTGTTATGAGCACTTAAAGAGGGTACCATTACTGGTTGGGACCTGTAAAAAGTTTTGCCGTCAAAGGGTCAGTCCTACTGGTTTTGGTGGCTTGAGTCGTTTCCCTGAGGGTTAATTGGACAAGTGGGCTCCTTTGGGGAATTTTCACTAACTAAGCTTTCATTGAATTGGCGTGATTGCCAATTATTGTCTCGCAAGTTCGAATTTTTTGTTCCGACGCCTTGCGTTACCTGCTCGCTCCTTGCCAACGAATTTAAATTGGTCCTGTTTCCTGTGGTGCCCCTTTTAAATTTTGTAGGGTAGACTGTCCTTGCATTGAATTGATATGCGCTGCGGTGAAAAATTTGGTTAGGGTTACGGTAATTACTTTGTTTGAAGGGGGTTTGATATGTAAGGAGGTTGGCTAGGGAAATTTAGGGGGTTATAGGGAAGGTTTTTATATCTTCTCTTGCGGTACCCGCTATTGTTTGTACTCCTGGGCAAACGATTTCCATACTTCGAGGGATTTGGGCAGTAATTATTTTCTGGATGACACTCCTTGCAATGTGGCCTAGGCGATTACACCCGTAACACCTTATACGCTGTGGTGAGTTTACTTGTCTTGTCTGGTGTTTAGGCACGAAACGTATCATTCTCTGCCTTGCTGGGGTCAGTGATCTATTTTGATTTGGTCTTTGGGGAGTTGTCTCTTGAAAAGAATCTTTGGGGCGTGTCTCTTGATGTTGTAGGTGTTGTTTCGTCGACATTATTTGTTGATAGTTTCTTGTGTTGTAACGCAATACTGTCTATTTCCACGACTCGTTCTATTTCTTGAACAGCTTGTTCTAAAGGTTCGATATTTTTCACTATTAGTAGGCGATATAGTTGTACAGTATAACTGAGGTGAACTTGTAATTGTTCTTTTTGTTTTGCAGACATTTTCTAAATATTTTTTTTGCTTTTACGGTACCAGGGTTTGTTATTTTCTTACCTTATTGTTTTTGAAGAAAAAAATGATTTTTCCATTAACAATGAACATAACAAAACCTGAAACAAAGCTTGTTTAGGTAAATAGTCACACCACTTGGCCTATATATAAATTAACTTAAGAAAGGTAACGACAACTAAACACCAAAAGCAAAACAATAAACGACAAAAAAAAATAAATAAAAAGCCATTTTGTACCTCCCGTCACCAATCCATCAAACCAAAAAAAACAATTTGATTAACTTAATAAATAAAGAAACCAGAGAACTCATCACCCGTCCTTCTCATAAACCCTAAAACAATGGTCTTTCATCAAACCTCTGAACTTTCTTGGGTTTGTTTTATGTACAATATTATGTGGCAAAATATTCCAGGCAATAAGAAAAATATGGTGCACAGAAAACTTTGATCGTGTAGTAACTATTCTAGGATTCCTATACTCACTTGAACTTCTTGTATTATTCTCGTGATCACTAGAATCCAGAAGAAAAGATCGCTGAAGCACTTTGGCAACAAATTATTTTGGTACTTAATTATAAATAGAGCATTATATAATTTGACCAGACCAAAAATGGACAATATCTTAAGTCCAACATACCTGGACCTCACTGAATAATGTTTATCAACAGTCGTCAGCCCTCTAACCACTTTATTTTGTTGCACTCTCAATGGATGACGATGAACTGCGACCGTAGAAGACTATACAGTAATACAGTATATTAGTTGTGTATGGACAAGAGAGAAATAAAGTGTCCGTGGGATATTATCCGGGAAAATATGCTTTAGTTTTCTTATCGTTCCGATGCTACAAGCAATCTTTGCAGAAATATGACGGACATGATTCTTAAATCTGAGGCACTCATCCTGTGCAACTCCAAGGAACTTAACTGATTTAGCGCGTAAGATGACGTTTCCTCTAATCTGAATCTGCTCAATCCAAGGATAATAATTAGGACTTCTACCATACATCACCAAGCAGCTTTTCTTGTGGTTCAATTTTAGTTTATTTAGTCTTATCCATTTTTAGTTCATTCAATGTATAGCATACCACTTTTCAGAAGATTTAGCATCTCCTTTTATGTCCTAGCAGCCACCGTGTAATTGATAAATCTGCAAAGCTCGGTAAAATAGTCTTAACCTTAAATACTTCACTGGGTAACAGACCACAGCTTACCAGGCACATCCAAGTCATTTATATAGATATAAAACAATAGAAGGCCCAGAACCGATCCTTGAGGAACGCCACATGTTACACTTTTGTCACTATATTTAAAATCCCCTGTTTTTACGTACTGGGTCCGTTTATTCTGAAAAAAACTTGATAATAGCATTGAATTACCCCGAATACCACAATTCTCCAATTTTTTCACTAATATTTCATAATCCACGTAGTCAAAGGCCTTCTTGATATCTAAGAATACTGACGGAACTTTTAGACCACAGTCCAACGCATTATTAACAAACGACGTGAAAAGTGAAATAGCTTGCTCAGTCGACATCGCTTTCCTAAAGCCAAATTGAGCAGAACGAAAAATGATCTTGATACAAGGTGTTGTGAAGTGTTATTTGTGGTATTTGGGGGTTGTTGTAGTCGTAGATGCCTTTATTCTCCCTTTATAGGGGAGATAAACTCTGGCCCTAAGGTAATTAAACTTTGGTAGCGTGCCTTAGGCTATGACCGAACTAATGAGGCGTACCGACTGGGGATGTTCTAGAGGCTAAAATATAGATCGTAGAGAGGTTGACTAAAATACAATACTTTTATTCATTTACCATATAATATAATCGGATATAATCTGTCTACTGGGACTGGCTGTCCCAAGTAGACCACAAGTCTCAATAAAACAACAATAATATATATATATAGATACTTAGGCACTTACAATGATAAGACAAAGTCCAAGGTATTTCTAATGAGAAAACAAACGGGCAGAGGTTCACCCGGCAAGTCAAAAAGTCTGCCTTCAGTCTCAAAAATCGGGGTATATATATAAAAACCTAACCACGTTCTTCCGGTAAATTGACGCATTTAGCCAGGAAATTTGTTATTGAGCAAGTTCCCTCCAAGCCCACACATTCCACGATTTGTATCCTTATCTTAAAAAGTGGTATTTTAAAACTTTGTTTTTGCGTCTTAATATATTTTTATCAATTAATAATTAACTAAATTAGAAAGCTTTACCACAATACTCCCCATTTAAAGAAGAATTGTCCCAATTCTCAATATTTTACTTTTAAAACAACTTAATTTTGTTTAAAGCTATTATGCTGCCATTTTTGGGTCATTTTGTGCATCTATGTTAAATGGGTTTTCTTTGGGCTATGTTTCAGTGCCAACTTTGCACATGTTCCTTTTTTTTGTCAAATAATTACGAATTGAACTTCATCCTTTTTTCCCTTTTTCGCTGTCTATGGGAATGACGAATTCCCTTTTGCACTCTTCTTGTGCATCTTCTGTTTTACTTTGCGCGAAGCGGTTTATACATAATGTTAGTGGTTTTGCTAAAATTATATTTCAAGTTATATTATACAAGTTTATGAATCTTTTGATTTTAAATTTAAGTCTCATTAATAATTTAATTTATACGTGTTATGTGGCTGATACACTATATATATTTCGTTTTAGAAATGCCTTTGTAGTTTTCATATAACATTTTGATTTTTATATTTTCACAAAGCATTTATATATATTTCAATAACATAGGCCATTGGGGTAGGTAGCACATTCTCTAGGCCTAAATTAAGTTCTGATTTTATCGCACTTTTGATGAACTTTAGTAAAGTCTGTATTTCTGCTATAGTTTCCAAATATCAGTTGATCAAGTATGTTTTGGCTTCCGATGGTATGTGATGATAGTATCAGGATATATTTGAACTGGCTTTGAAATTTGCTACTTTCCAACAATGCATCAAAGAAATGAATGATAAATGGATCAAACAGGATGTTATGAAAAATTTGATTTCCAAAAAAATAGATGAGGTTGTCTCTAAAATAAATATCCACATTAGTATGTATATAAAGCTCATGTTTTAGCATGCATAGTAGAAAGAAACACTCAACGTTCGAAAGTTAATTACTTTAATTACTTTCTCCACCTTTTTTTTAATAACTCCAGGAATAATACCCCGCTTATATTGAAACAGTATGTTCCTTGTTGGATTATTATTTCAAACTTAAATACTAAACTGATTATTTTAAATAAAAAAAAAGTATTAATACTTTGACTCGAGGTCAAACATTTACATATACCATTACATCACTAGTTAAATTTTAAAGTAAATTAAAACATAGTATATACACAAGCATTGTGTAATAAACTTACACAAGCATTGTTAAGTAAAAAAAATTAGATAAAAAATTTGTCCAAAAATACATTTTTTTAAAGTTTTAAAAGTTGTTTTAAAACACTCAATAGTCATTTAGTTATACGACAAGCATTTTTTTTCAATGTAAATTTCTCAAAAAGCAACACTAAAATGTGTTATAACTTTTTTTTTCCATTAGCAAAACGATCAAAATACCAATTTAATTACAATCAAAAGTATTACTACTGTCATAGCAAAGAACTCGCTTCACTATTTATCGTACTCTTTTATTTTCATATTTAAGCACTCGTAGTGCCAACCGTTGTAATTATTTTCTTACTCGCTTTCTAAACACAATGTGCCGCTAAAATAGAAACATTCCGTTTCTGGTTCATTTTAATTGTATTTATATTCTTTACATATTAAAATTAGCATTAATTATTAAACATTTAATACCATATTAAACACTCATATTAGTAAAGCATTAATAAATAATTTTTTTTTTTTTTTTTTTTTTTTAACAACACCGCTGATTTATCATTTGACCAGAAGTTAAAAACTTGAAAAGAACAACTACCCCATAAGCATTGGTTAAATTTTTTTTCAAAGTTAATTTAAGACAATATTTAGTAATATAACCACACAAGAAGCTTTTTTTCAAGTAGATTTGTCACAAAGCAAAACTAAAAATTAGTATAACTCTCTTTCTAAAACAGAACACTCAAAATACCAATTTAATATATTTATATATAGTTTATACTGACATAAGTTATGTTGATCCATAACTTAATTGTTTAAAAACAGACAATAACTATGTAATCTTACAATTTATTTAAATATTGCAATGTTTATTCTTTGTACAAATCTTAAATCACTCCAGCAAGATTTTTAATCTGATAAGTCTTAAATGACAATTAAAATAATTACACAATTTTTTTTCAACCTTAACAAATAGACTTATACACTATTACATAGAACTGTGATTAGCCGCTATTTAAAGGCTTAGCAACAGTTCTTACAATACGACTTTGTTATTAAAATTTATACATTTTCAATTTTATACGATGAAAATTTCCATATTTATTAAAGGTTAGCAAAATACATTTATAACTGTATATTTCGTCAATAACATTTGTTCAGCTTACTCTATGTCGGTTCGTTTACACCAAAACTTGAGCATTTTTTTTTTTGAATTTCCGGTCATTGAGACAGTCTAATAGAGTATTCGACTGTCATCTCTTTTTTCCAGTTTTAATGTCCTTTTGGGACAAGGCTTAGCTTACAGCTTATATCTGATAAGCTAAAAATTTTAGCTATTCGTCTTTTTACCTGTTTTGGCACTACCAATTGACTTGTGCCCGTACCCTGAAGGTTTGCTTACCAGGGCTGCCTTCTGGTAGCTTCTATATCGTTTCTAAGTTCTCTTGTCATCTAAAAAGACTATTATGAACCTGCACACAAAATAAATCTGCACACAATAATCAAATTCTTAAGGCTATTATTTGCCTTACTTTCAATTTATGTCATGCTAGTCGTTTTTCTGAAAACGACTTTCACATGTGAGAGCCAAATTTCTTTTCTTGCCTACTTCGAGCAGTTGTCCAATATTTCTATTTATACTGGCCCAAGATTACTCATGTAACGGTGGTTCCGTAGATCAATGCTACTTATTTGTACTTATTTAGTACAATTTTTACACTAGTTCGTTCGGCAAGTTCAGTAAGTGCGTATAACCGAGTTTAACTGACTTCATTCAGTTTATTTTCCTTTTAGTTTCGTCTGACTATATTTTGATTTTCCTTTTTTTTCTTTTTTTTTTTTACTTCAGTTAATCCTAAGTGGTTTTTTCAAATCTTTTTAAGATTCTCCATTTCAATAGGTATTTTAAAAGCATATATTCCTACTTCTCAATTTTTATTAAACAAATTTTACAATTTTCTACGTCGATAGCCATTAGTCGGTCACTGTCATTCTCTCCGAGGTTTTAAGGGGGGGGGTCAATTTTCGCAACATGTCTTATTTTGAAATTATTTAAATTTATCCGTCCAAAAGTGTTTGTGTTTTAAAAATACTGTATTCTCCAGTTGATTTTTAGACCACTTTTAATTAAGTTTTGCGCCGTATTTTTTAGCCCTCATTTTTTCATAAAAATGCAATTTTTACGATATACTGGTTGCAAATTTTATTCTAGATTTAATTACGATCCTTTTTGCCAAGGAAAGAAAGAAAATAATACCATTGGCAAGGCTGAATAGCTTTGAATGCCGTGCTCCGTATCTGCGGTTTATTGATAAGCTTGAGTTTTTTTTGTTGTGAAAGGTTATTTTCAAAAAAAAAGTGGATACGTTTAGTTTCTGTTAGGGTTCGACGGCTTGGGATTTGGGTGTTTGGGTTGGCAACGTGAAAACCAATTGTTTAAACTAGGGATCTCCTGTGCCAATTCGTTTTCTCAGATCCAATACATCGCTAGAGTAAAAATTATTATCTTGAACAATGAACTGTGGTTTGCTTGTGACAATGGGGTTAATTTTTGGCTGATTTTTAATGGATTTTATCGTTGGCTTTTACCTCCTGGTAAGTTTTTAGGTTATACTTTATTTTTATATCGTTTTTCACTCGTTTTGCTTTCTAAGCTTATTCTAAGTGTTGCTTAGCCCTTTTTATCGCTTCTTTAAATATTTTTTTTTCTTTTTACCATTTGTAACTAATAAAAAAAATATCATATTAGACTATAACTAATTATAATAAGATTACAGCTAGCTTGTACATGTTCGGATTCATGTAAACTCTCGCTGTATTTTCCTATTATTATTTTTTTTTATTTTCTTTAAAAAACAAATTTTTTTTAATTTATCCCCCCTGAAAGAAAAAAGTATTTTTTTTCGATATACATATCAAAAGAATCGCATTTCAATGCTGATTCTAAATATGTATAATTTAATTAAATTACTACACCCATTTAAAAGTTACGTGGCCTTACTTATTTTCTTTTTCTATGAAACGAAGCCTAATTCGTTCTTCTAATCTTGACATTTCACCGCCCGCACAGTCTTGTCTCATATTGGAAACAAAATTTGTTGCAGGAGCTTACGATGTCACTTACGATCGGAAATAATAATTTGGCGTTGAAATATGACGTTCGTAATTTTTACTGGTGATATGTATTTGAAGAAAAATTGATATTATGTATGTACCGATTAAAAAGAAAATATAGATATTTCTTTAGTGGCTTTTACTCGTTTGATTTTTATTTAATATTTTTTTTATTATTATTGTTTTATTCAAATATTAATCTGCTGAGGGATGCGCTTGTTCTGCCTTTCTCCGTTTTCTGGTCCGAGTTCTGGACTCCAAATTTTTGCTTTTCTTCTTTATAATATTCGCAAGTTTTGCCGTAGTTCCTATAGTGTGGCTTACAAGGCTCTGATTCCGAGTGCTGTTTTGCTGCCTCGTCAAATCTCTTTAATCGTTGTTTCTCTTGATGTTTGGCTTTTTTCATAAGTGTTTTGGCGACTTGTGCTGCTGACAAAGGAAATTCTTGCTGCCCCTTTGGTTTCTTTACTGTTCTCCATAATTTTTCTCTCAAAGAAGGTTTTCTTGACGATGGTCCAGGTTTTGGAAAATATCCCTTTTTCATTCTATTATGGTGTATTACTTCTTCCTTTTCCTTATGCTGATGTTTTAGAACATATGTTAAGTTATTTGGTAGAATTTTGTCCCATTTCGGTTTTAAGTTTTTTGTTCCTTCCAGATTCGTTTTGTGAACATAAACCAAATCTCCTAGACAGTAACTCTCCTTATTTTTGCTTTTTCTGTCATATTTTTCTTTTTGTTCTGTTTTCGCATCTCCAAGATTGTCTTTAACTTGGTCCATAGCTTTTTTCATTCGCATCGCTATTTCGTGCTTATATTGGTCTAAATTTCAATATATTCCGTCGTTTTGTATTTCATTTAAACACATTTTTGGATCTCTTATGTGTTGCAAAAAAAATGGATTTTCTTATAAGTAGTTGAAAAAGCGGTATTTTTTTCAAATACTGAAAATTGTAAATGTTCATCCTAATTTTCCTTTTACTCTCTAGAATGTATTCCCAGCATTTAAGCTAACTCCCTATGCTTACGTTCAACTTTCCCATTAGCTGCTGCAAGGTAAGACGAGGTAAACCATCGTCTAACCCCCAGATATTCTTTAATTTCGTCTAATAATTTTGCTCTAAAACATGGCCCATTGTCGCTAAGTAAAACTCTAGGAAAAACCCTGTGTTCCAAAAATAGGCGATTGACCAAAACTTTCGCAATGGTTTTTGTCTTTTCATCTCTAATTAGAACAGCGTAAAAATATGAATTAAAATGGTCTACGGTAGTGAGTACAACCTGTTTCATTTCCTATTAACAGGTAAACTTCAATTTGTTCTCAAAACGCGTGTTGACACTATTTTTGTTAACCTAATTCAGCCCCAGGGGTCTTTGGTGGCGACTTTTATTTGGCGCACTCTTGGCATCTTTGTATAAAAGCTTTTACTTTTGAGTACATTTTTGGAAAATAAAAATTTTCCTTCAGCCTCCCCATAGTTTTTGCTTCTCCCATGTGACAGCCAATGGTTGCGTGTGCCATCTGTAAAACTTCTCCTTCCAGAGATTTTGGAATCACTGGAATAATTTTTAAGTCATTTTTTCTATATTCTTGTGATGGTCTATGATGTCTTACTAGAAGATTTTTACTTTCGTCTAGATCAAAATTATCTTATTCCGTTGAAAAATGTTTAAAGTGTTCCGGCAGTTCCGTTCCTTTTGATAAAAAGGATTTCATTGCTAAGCAAAAATCGGCTTTATTTTGATGCTTTGAAATATTTTCATTAGACAGTATTTTTACCCCTTCCAGTTCGTTCTGGATGGTTGTTATCACATCTTCTTTCGTTATCGGGATTTCGTGATAAATAGTCTGGTAAAATATTTGTACGGCCCTTTATATATATATTGGAGTATATGAATATGCTTGCAGACGCAGTATCCACAGTGTTAGCTGGGCTGAAGTATTTTGCACCGTATGTAGCCAAACTAACGATTTTTGGTTTAGTCGTCAAATAATATTTTTCCCAAGTAAAATATTCAAAAATTTTCTTCAAATACTATAACTACGAAACACTCCATTTCAACTGTCGAGTATTTTTTTTCTGATTCCGTCAGGGCTATACTGGTGTAATGAACTATTGATTCTACTCCCTTAATTCTACTATTGATTAACTACTACTATTGATATTGATTATTATTGATTCTACTATTGATTAATGTTTAATAATATGGCCCCTATACCGTACCCCGAAGCATCTGTTTGCAAACAGAAGTCTTGTGACAAATCTGGCAGTTTTAGTAATGGTGCCAGTATTAATTGCCTTTTTATTTCATTTAGCGCGTGTTTTGCGTCCTCTGAACATTCAAATTTACCTGATTTCTTTAAAAGGTTCGTCAAAGGTTGTGCTATTGTGGCATAATTTTTAATATATCTTCTGAAATAGCTTAACAGCCCACAAACTGATCTGCAGCTTTTTTATCTTAAGGAGGCTGTAAACTTTCTATGACTGTAATTTTTTCTGGATTTGGTGAAATAGTACCTTGGTTTATCAGGTGTCCAAGAAATACTAAATCTGGTACCACTATTTTTAACTTTTCTCGTTTTAATTTTATGCTTGATTTTTCAAAATTTTCCAGTTTTTTTCTAAGTCCGACTATAGGGTCTTCCAAGTTTTCATTAAACAGAATTACATCATCTAAATAAGCCAAGGTATCTTTTTTCTTCCTGGTTCGTTGTCTTTTAACACCAAATTCATTAGGTGACTAAAAAAATTTGGACTAAATGATAAGCCAAATGGCATACGTTCAAACGTGAAAGTTCTCCCATCGTCTAAGATTACTGTAGCCTTATGTTTAGTTTCGGAATCTAAAGTGATTTGCCAATATCCTGCTATTAAATCAAAACTAGTGTAATATTTTGAACCCCCTAAGGAATCTAAAATCGAATCAATTCTTGGTATCTTCATTACGTCTTTAACCGTGGCGATGTTTAGTGCTATAAAGTCTATACATAACCTCCAGGTACTATCTTTTTTTCAGACTATCACTTATGGAAAACACCAATCACTAAAGGTTTCTTTAATTATACCCTGATCTTCCAGTTCTTTTATTTGGCTTTCTAGCCCTGGCTTTAAATGATAAGGTGTCTTATACGGTGACGTTTTGATTGGAGGGCCCTCTGTTGATATCTTGTGTGTGATTAAGTGAGTTAGTCCATAATATGATTTGTGTCTTGCAAAAGTCCATTTAAAATCCCAGAGACCATTTTCCATCCTGGTTCTTAAGTTGTTTGTTAAGTTTTTTACACCAAACTGTTGCAAAAAAATCCATTTCAGTTATTCCATACTCTTCTTGGGGGTGGAGGTAGAATGAGGATAGTTGTTTCCGGTTATAAATGAAGTTTTCGATAAATTCTGGACTGTTTAGCGATTTTATTTCTGAATTTGAAATCTGTTCTACTGATCCAAGTTCTACCTGGTTCAGTTTTATTTTATCATTACTTAGATTTGATAGTTTTAAGTATGTTATACCATTTTCAATTTTTATAACTTGATTTTCCACGAAAATCGTTGGGTATTCTTTTATGGCGTACCCCCCTATCACGGCATCCATCGTTTTAACCTTTCCATCTTTATTATTTAGTTTACATAGAACTTGAGTTGTCATTCCCCCTTCTATTTTGATTTTTCCGCTTATTTTTAGGTTATAATTAGAATATTCACTTTATCTATTTGTTGTTAAGCAAATTTAACTATTACTTTCATGTGCTTGGTTTATTTTGATTGTATTGTATATGGTTTCCCATACAATCACATATTTTCTAATCACATCTACTCCTAGAAAACAGGAAAATGGTAGCTGCTTACATATTATTGCTGTTACTGTTATTTCTTTATCCCCTGCACTAAATTTTTGAGGGCATTCTCCCAAAATTGTCAGCGTTTGCCCTGTCACTGATGTCAGAGTATTTAGGCATTTGCTTATTCGATTTTTGACACTAGGAGGAAGATTAATGAATATTTCCTATCGAATTAATGATTTAGATTCGCATATTTCTAGTAAACCTGGTAAATTTTGAAAACACTCGATTTTAAAACAACGCATAATCGGTAAATTATTATTATTTGAATTTGTATCACAACATTCTAAACTATATAGGGGTCTTTGTAAGGAAACAGCTCTGTCGACCCTTACAGGCTGGTTTCTCCGTTTAAATGCCCACTGTTTGGCCAAAAATTTCTGGGATTATCCCAGTTTTCTTCAGCGCTGCTACTTTAACTCTGGGTATTATTAACCGTTTGCCTTCTAGGCCTAAATTCAGGAATATTATTAGGTGTTTGCCAAGTATTATTTGTTCCCTGTCTTCCTAAATGTCTCCCCCCCTGTGTTCTGTATTGTTATCTTGCCTTGTACGCCTGGCCTTCTTTGTGTATTTTATGCCAGCAATCTGCTGCATAGTGGTTCTGTTTGCAACAATAATAGCAATTAAATTTTCTCTTAATTTGTTTGTTTATTTCCTGGTTATTTCTAAATATTTTTGATCTATCCTTGTTGGCTCCCCAACTATCTGTCGTTATTGGGGAAGGGTGTCCAAATTTTCTATAATTATTAGCTGCTAATCCCTTAAGGTCATGAAATCTGTCAGTTATTTCCCTAGACGGTGACCCTCGGCCTCCGTTGCGCCTTTTTGGTTCACAATTTGGCTCTTCAAAGTTCACCGTTTTTTGTCCTCTTTCATATTTTATATTTTCTTGGAGTTCTGCGTTATTTATTGATATCTGATCAAACCTTTTCATAGCCTCGTCCTTTTTTACCTCTGTTTCGAATAGTAATATACCCTGCTCTAAATTTTCATGTTTTTGCAAGAACAATAGACTTAATAAATGTTTTGGAAACCCTTGAGTAAAATTAAGTATTTGAATACTATGTATTGTCTCGTTATTTCCAGCTGTGTCAAACTGTAAACAAATGGATCTACAAATTTTGTCTGCATATTCCCTGATACTAGTTGAGGTATCGAATGTGACTACCTCTGTTCTTAGCCTCTCGGAGATGCTTGTCTCAATGAATCTTGTTTCCTTAATGGTCTCAAAATGTTTAAGGTTGCTTCCCTTTATTCTGGCTGCAACGCATTGCTCTTTGACCTTATCTTCAAAGGATTCAGTTAGTTCGTCGAAAATTTTTAATTTTTCGATAAACTCATCAACATCTTAATTCCCTGCGTATTCTGGTATAATTTTTGCAATTTCAAGTATTGTAGATAGGGAAGTCATTTTTTCCTCTGGTAATGTCATTATATTTCAAATTACTGTTTGGATCTAGCCTTCTCGACCCAGTTTTTCCAGCGGCCACCAGTTGTTATAAATCGTTATTCTAATGTAATTTAGGGTTGTAGTTTTATATGCCTTTATTCTCACTTTTTGGGGGAGATAAACTCTGGCCCTAAGGTAATTAAACTTTGGTAGTGTGCCTTAGGCTATGACCGAACTAATGAGGCGTACCGACTGGGGATGTTCGAGAGGCTAAAATATAGATCGTAGAGAGGTTGACTAAAATACAATACTTTTATTCATTTACCATATAATATAATCGGATATAATCTGTCTACTGGGACTGGCTGTCCCAAGTAGACCACAAGTCTCAATAAAACAACAATAATATATATATATATAGATACTTAGGCACTTACAATGATAAGACAAAGTCCAAGGTATTTCTAATGAGAAAACAAACGGGCAGAGGTTCACCCGGCAAGTCAAAAAGTCTGCCTTCAGTCTCAAAAATCGGGGTATATATATGATAAACCTAACCACGTCCTTCCGGTAAATTGACGCATTTAGCCAGGAAATTGGTTATTGAGCAAGTTCCCTCCAAGCCCACACATTCCACGATTTGTATCCTTATCTTAAAAAGTGGTATTTTGAAACTTTGTTTTTGCGTCTTAATATATTTTTACTCAATTAACTAATTAACTAAATCAGAAAGCTTTACCACAAAGGGACTTCCCAGTTCGCTCATATACTAAATTTTCAATTACTCTAGATAAAACAGTAAGTAGCGATATCGGTCTGTAATTATCCATGTCTTTCGAGTCGCCTCCTTTAAACAACGGTTTCACCTGTGCTTTTTAAAACAATGAGGAAACACTCCAAATTTTAAACACTCATTAATTAAAAACATGAATCCCATACAGATCACTGGGTAAACATCATGAAAAAACTGTAGAGTAATGAGGTCAGATCCGGCAGCAGCATTTTTCATATTTTTAACAGCTTCAGATACTTCTCTTAATTCCTACTGTCTTTAAATAAGCTGACACATCACATTCTTCAGGAAGGAACTGCGTAAACTCACCATCATCATTCTCAGGCGAGACACTCGATCCAATTTTAGATCCAACGGTAGAGAAATGTTCACAAACTGATTTGATATTCACAGTGCCCAGAATAATTTCATCCACACGAGACTGATCTAGTTTAATCACAAATTTAATTAGCCTCCATGTTTTTCCAGGATTACTCTCTGTTTCTTTAAACTTAAATGCAAAATACCCAACCTTAGACTTTCGTAATAAACTATTTAATATGTTATTATAAGACTTATAATCTTCTTCAGTCGCACCTTTCTTCTGAACAAAATCTGAAAACATCTGGTTTCTTTTTTTCATAGATAATACGCGTAATAAACTTTTCGTAACCCAAGGTTTTTAAGTCACGCCGTATCTTCCTACATCTTTAATCCTAAAACACTTTTGAAGAAGACCAACTACTGTATAATACAACTCATCAAACTTATAATAGATATACATTTCATTCTTCAAAAAACTAAAACCAGAATTTTCAAGCTCCTGCTTATACCTTGTCGTCACTTCTGAGTCAACTACACATTTGGAAACTTTAGTTCTCCCACCTCCACTATTTATCTGTCTTGCCTGGGCTACTGTAATCATTACTCCAAAATGGTCAGAAACATCATTTAGTAAGACTGATGGTTTATAGCTGGCTTAAGACCCAAACTTAAAATCAAATCAAGAAACTCTTGAACTAGGTGATTGGAAATCAAGGTGTCACAAATCCAAATTAAAGTCACTACATACGAAACACGGCTGATTAGAGACAGGTAACATGTTCAATTACTCTTCCCGTAAACAAATAAATTCCACAGAATTTCCTGGTGGAGGCCTATAAATCACCGCGACAAAATAATTAAATTCATTACTAGACAAGCTCTAACGACTCAAAAACCATTTCCTTGGGCTTTGTTAATTCCGTCTTAATTGTAACACTTAGACGATTCTTTATATAAACCGCCAAACTTCCGTGTTGATGCAACTCTATTTTCATCACTAACTGATAATTTGGAGTATCTAACAACGACGAATTGTGATCATTTAACCAAGTTTCAGCTAGTGAAATAACATGCGGTCCACTTTCACGTAATAGATCCTACAAGTGCTGGAAAGAAGTGCCAATACCCTGCCAATTCAGATGAAAAACAGAAAGACCATTCGGTCTAACATCACGGCACAGATCTGGAAGAAACTTATAAGTGGCTTTCAAATATCGCACACCAGCACTATTAGAATCATAATCCCGATGAAGAAATTCATCTCCTATATCCTCAAGATGAGTGAAGTATTCTCCAGTTCCCTTAATAAATTTCAATCAAAATTAACCATTATAAAACAAAATATACCTTGTTGATGGACTTGAATAATGGGAGAACCAGAATTAAAATCATATTTTGTTCGCAATACAAAAGGTGAATGTCATTGTAATACGTAACCACACCTAAATAAAAACGAAAACAATATCATGATCATATTCAGTATATCCATTACAAGAAAAATTGAACATACCGTGGAACGGGGTAACTTTGAACTAAAAATCGTGAAAAATTGAGATTTTTTTGTAGTATTTTTCTTTAAACTAGTATTTACTCAAAACTATTTTTGACGTTTGGGGAATACGTCATTCTGTACCGAATGGCAACTGTCCCAAACTGCTAGTCTTCATGTTGTTAGAGCTATACCTGTCCAAAAATGGTGTTCAAAGTTACCTTTAGGGGTTTTTAACTTTGAACACTCAAACACTTCAACAGGTAACTTTGAACAGTCGATGAGTTCTTCTGGCGTAAGACTTCCAGTTAAAAAACACTCGTTTACTGGGAGAAAAGCATTACTTCTAAAATGAAAAGGCAAAAGAGAGTCAAATTAGTGCAGTATCAGCTGACCAAAGTCATAATCAAATACAAATTTTGCGCCGTGAGTGAGTCGGGGGGCTGGAAGGTCTCCCTGTACCTGGTCAGGATGGATTGATGCTGAGTCTTTCACCCTGGGAAAATAGAAGGATCTATCCTTGTTTTTTTCGCAGGCAGATCACGTTTAGCGATCCGTCAGAGGAAGGAGCATCTACCTCCAAAACTGCAAAACACTTGTAAATACGGCCCATGAAGAACTTTGCGATGAACCAACGTCAATCCACGCAGGTTGGTGGGTAGTTTGAACTCGTTGTGGCTACTGCCCCGCTTGACAGCATAGAGAGCCCAGCGCTCGCCCACTCATCATCGTCCATTTCAGACTCGCTCTTGCATCCTGTTGGGACGTCAGTCGTGTCGAACTCGCAATTTGAATGACTTGAATCCTCTGCGTCTCCAATACTTTTCCCTGGTGCGACGCTAAGACGTTTGCGCAAAATTGAAAAATTATTGATTTTCAATAATTCTTCCCTCCAATATTTTTGAATTAATTAAATTAAACTTATAAATTAATTTATGAAAGAGTATCGATTAAAGAAACTGTCTATTGATATAATTAGTATTTACAGAAGAACATGTTTCAAGAATCAGATTCATACTGTAGAAAATGGTATCAGGACTGTTCAAGAGAGAAAGGGAAACTAAGGCAAGCTTCTATTTTAGTATGACTGGGGGTAGAGAACTTCCATGGAAGCTGTTTTTGTAGGGTTAGAGAGGAAGGTTAAATTTTCCAACCCCCTACCCTCTTTAGTTTGCTTTGACATATTTTCCATTTTGGAAAACTATCTTCATGGGCTTTCAATTCCAGTCTTAATTCCCCGACACAGATCAGATTGGTTCTAATCAGGGGAGTGTTACAGCGATTAGACACTCAATTTCGGAAGGTTAGACCACCCCCCCCCCCCTGTTTTGGGAATTATTCCATATTAGTGTGTGTAGTAGCTCATTTGAAAGTCCTTATTTCTCCGATCCAAGAAATATACTTTTTTCCGTGTTTAGAAGCCTTGGATTCAATTTGGTTCCTAAATAAACTTTTTCCTCTCAAATTGAAAGTCCTTGCATAATTTCTATTATGAGGAAGGAGGGCAATGACCCAGCTTTAGCTGGTTATACCCTATAAACCTTTTTTATTTATTGAAAAACAATGTACAGTAGATTCATCATAAAATTCAATTTGTTTCGTATTGTTAAAGGTGTGTGACTTTTTCATTAAAAAAAACAAAAAACTCAAGGAATAAGGACGGAGCTCCTATTCCTCTCCATGTCAAAAAGTTGGTGTGCTGTCATCAGTTCGATGAGACATTTCAAATGAGCTGTAACTCGGCACAAGTTGGAGCAGAAACAAAATCAGCTCAGTACAGAGGAGACTTCAAGGGGTCGGATACTCTGTTTTGAGACTGCTCCATATCAGCTGGTGTAGTAGCTCATTCGAAAGCCCTTTTTTATTCAGTTCAAGAAATATACTTCTCATCATGCTTAGAAGCTTTTGATGCAACTTTGTTCCCAAATCAATTTTATCCTCTCCGATTGATGGCAACGCAGGGCGAATGTCCTGCTTTGAATGGGAATGCTCTACAGAGCATTTTTATTTAGTGAAGAATAATTCACAGTAGACTAATCATAAAAGTCAATTTGTTTCGTATTTTTAAAGGTCTTTGCGACTTTTTTTATTTAATAAAACACTTTTTTTTTCATTGCCCCGATCTTGAAGTTCCATCTATAAGGTCACAGAATCAGAACGAGGTTCCTATCTATTTCAAAGAGTGGATTTGTGTCACAAGGCAGATTAGACATTTACAATGAGCTTTCACTCGGCAGAAGTCAGAGGAGAAACAAAATTACCTCAGAGCAAGAGACTTCCAGGGGTCAGATACTCTGACTACTTCATATCAGCTTGTTTAGTAGCTCATTTGAAAGCCCTTTTTCTCCAATTTAAGAAATATACTTCTCACCCTATTTAGAATCCTTAAAGCCAATTTAGATCCCAAATAAATCTTATCCTTGCCAATTGAAGATCCTTGCGTATTTCAGTTGTGAAAAAGGATGGTGATGGCCCTGCTTCGGCTGCTTTGGCTCTATACAGCGTTTTTATTTAGTGAAGTATTATTTGCAGAATATTTATCATAAAATTCAATTTGTTTTGCATTGTTAAAGGTCTTTGTACCGGAAGAGCGTGTTTCAATGCCCACATAATCTTCTAGGGGAGATTTTTGGGGAGGGGGGGGGATTTCTCCTAAAAAAATTCCACAGAGGGAAGGGGCATTCCCCTGCATGAATGGAGCAACGATCAGACATTAATTAAACAAAACGAGTCATTTCAACTGAAAGTAAGAAACAACATTGAAATTAAAAACGAACAGGGATTATTTAGTATATATAGGGTGCTGCCCCATTCTCTACCCCTCCCTCGTTAGAGTAGAGTTTTTAGTGCTTTAAGAAAGCTTTTTATTCCAATTCAAGGGCTTTTGTGGTTCAGCAGTTGCTCATAAAAAAAAATGGGAGAAAGTTAAACTTAAGCTTAGCATGAGGGGCAGAAGAGGGGGACAGCCCCCTTTACATACATAATAGTATGTGTTCTTCTTAAGCTTTAATGTTTCCCATTATCTTCCGTTGAAAATAATATTTTGTGTTAATGAAATAATAATTTTAGCGTAAAACAAAGATAGATCATTATCAATTGATAAATGAAACTCAAAATTCACAACAACAAATAATTATGTAAAAATTGAAGTCATGGTTTTTCGACCTTTCAACTACGATAAGCAAAATGGCTAATGCAAAATTTTAATCAAATGAAAATAATGAGTGACTTGAATCCAATAAAAAACTGAGTCAAGTAAAAAAAATCTGAATAAAAAAAATATTCATAGTTTTGCATACCTTATACAATTTGGGCATGGTTTTGTCAATATGCCCTATGCCCAATACGGCCAATTGGCTCTAAATTAAAATTACAGAAGTAGATAGGGTTAAATGTTGGATTGTTAAATTACTTTGTGTTTAAAAACCACTATATACAGAATTCAAACTAATTCGTTACTGTACATAAGGAAATCAGTCATTTCATTTTTGTACGCTGCGGGCGTATATGCTGACGTATTATTTTACTTAAAAATAAGCTAGTCAAATAAAAACCTGACTTTTCAAGTCTGTGTTAGAAGCTGATCTATTTTCGTTGCTTGTTTCGTTTTGTGTTTTATGGGCCTCTTTTTTTTCTTTTTTTTTATAGCATCGTCCAAGCAGATTAACTTAACAATTAGTGGCGAGTTTTGTCATCCCGAAATCATCCGCAGTCAAAGAACATGACAAAATTTTTAAACGAGAAAAATCATATTCATGGGGAGGAACCTCGTTCTCATTCTGTCACCTTAAAGATAGAAATTCAAGATCAGGGTAAAAAGATTTTTTTTTCTTAAATAAAAAAGTCACAAAGACCTTTAACAATGCAAAACAACATTGTATAAGTAAACCAAAGGAAAGAGAGCAGAATAGGGAAAACCATGAAAAAAATTTTTGTTGCCCCCTTGTTGGCTACCAGCCAATTGATTTTGACCCATAATAAGGAAAATATAGGTTATAATTTGTGACTGAGTAACCCTAAACCAGTTTTCCACAAGCATTCTTTCTATATTACTTGGTTGGAGCAAAAAAAAAAAAATATCAAATTCTTCATAGTAATGAATAGTAAGTAAATAACGATCCTCGTCAATAACGAACGTATAAGAGCCTAACTATTGATAACATTCAGTCAAAGAATCAGCTTAACACAAGAAAGTTTGTATAATTATAGAAAACACAAGGAAAACAACTTAATAAGGGGCAATTTCGGTAAGAATATGTCGCCAACTTTTGCTTGCATTGCAAGAGTACCCATGAGCTGAGATATTAAGCCACTTTAATCAGAAATGTTTCCCCTGAACGGAATGCTGGGAATTTCTGTATTTTCCCTCTGAACGAATACGTGTTTCACTTTTTATTTTTTATTTTCCGGGAGTGATAGTATTTATCTAGTTGTCACTTTGAAAAAGATTTAATTTTTTACAGTTATGAAGCGTAAAGGTGTCAAATATACTGGCTTTTGGTATTCAAAATTAAATTAAAAATATTGAATTAAAAATTTGTATTTGATTTTTTTAATCCTAGTTTCAATGTTTTGTTTTTAACAAACTACTTTGATAATGCGTTGCTTTTTATAAACACTGAGTCTAAAGACATTAAATATTTTCGTGTTTGATAACCAAATTCAAAACTGTCGTTATTGTTAAAAAAAATATCCGTCCAACGCTTCGGCATTTCTCAACTGAACTAAATGCTAGGAGTTTATATCTTAGTTTTTGTAAGCAGGCTATTGTTTTATAAATTTTTTTAAATTAATTACTTTTTTATTTTTATATACTTTTACTTTAATTGACATACTTTTCCATTGCCTTTATAAAATTGTTTGTCTCTAAGTTTCATTAAATAAAGAAAAAACAAGTTTTTTCAACTGAAAGTAAGGAGCAGCATTAAAACTTAAGACGAATAAAAATTATTACGTATAAGATGGGGGCTGCTCCCCTCCTCAAAACCATACTCATCACGCTACAGTTTTTTGGCACTTTGAAAAAAGTTACTTATTGTTCTAGTTAAACGACCCTTGTGTTTAGGAGTCGTTTTTAAAGAATTGGGACACAATTTAAAGTTTAGCCTAAAGACCGAGATGTTGACGATGGGGAATCCATCTCATAAACGTAATAATTTCTGTTGGTTTTAAGTATTAATGTTGCTCCTTACTTTCAGTTGAAAAACTTGTTTTTTTTCTGTTTTTTTTTAAATAACGCTAGGGTACCTGGCTCCGCCTCGACGGAAAAATCCTCACCCCATAGAAACATCCCCTGGACAATTCAATCCTGGGGAAAATTTACCCGGGACAATTACACTTGACATCTCCACGCGTAAAACTAAATCGGTAAAGACAAAGCATGACATATAAACAAATTTCATGTATGAATTCTGGAAAATCAACCCAGAGTAAAATTTCCTCTGAAAATTTAACCCCCTGGAAACTATCCTCTCCATTGAAAATTCTCCCAGCAAAAAATTCGTCCTCCCCTCCCCACCCGGAAAATGTATGCGTACTTCCCAATAACAAATAAAACAATGAGCGACTTTTATAACTTTTCTCCAGGCACTGTAGGGGGTCATTTAATCTCCAAAGACATAGTTATTGGGCCTTTCAACTATGCTGAATAAGAAAGCTATCTCAAAATTTTGATCGGACAATTTTGAGAAAAAAGTGGCATGGGAGGGGGCCTAGTTGCCCTCCAATTTTTTTGTTCACTTAAAAAGGTCATTTCCGTTAGAATAAGCCCTTCCCCGACGTTCTAGGCCCACTAGGTCTATACAATCACCCTGGGGAAAAAAACACGAACTGTTTGATTACCCATCAAAATCAAACAGTTCGTGGTAACGAACTGTAAGTAAGGAGCGACCCGGCTCAATGGTAACCGAAACTCTAAAAAACGGAATTTTGACACCAATAGATACATCAAAAGAATTAGATTTTAATTTTGATTTCAAATATATAAGTTTCATCAAGTTTAATCTGACCTATCAAAAGTTACGCGCCTGAGAAAATTTGGCTGATTTTCGAAAAAGGGGGGAAAGACCCCCTAAAAGTTATAGAGTCTTAATGAAAATCAGACCATCATATTCAGCGTATCACAGAACCCTACTGTAGAGGTTTCAAGCTCCTATCTACAAAAATGTGCAATTTTCCATTTTTTGCCAGAAGAAAGATCACGGATGCGTGTTTATTTGTTTTTTTTTTTTTTTTCAGGGGTGATCGTATCGACCCAGTGGTCCTAGAATATCGGGGGGGGGCTCATTCGTAAGCAAATTCAAATTTCTAGTGCCTTTTCGAAATGACCAAAAAACTGAGGGCAACTAGGCCCACTCCCACGCTCATTTTTTTCCAAAGTTATCCAATCAAAATTTTGAGATATTCATTTTGTTCAGCATGTTCGAAAATATTATAAGTATGTCTTTTAGGATGATTTAATCCCCCGAAGTTCCCGGGAGGAGGGCTGAAAGTCATGAACTTTACCCAATGTTAACATATAGTATTGGTTATTGGGAAGTATACCGTACAGACGTTTTCAGGGGAGATTTTTCCTGGTAGTGAGGGGGGGGGTCGGGGGTTATGTGGGAGGATCTTTCCATGAAGGAAGTTTTCATGGGGGAAGGGACATTGCTATTAAGGGGACGCCGGACTTCCCAGCATTATTTAAAAAAAGATCAGAAATTAAATATAAAAAACAAGTTTTTCAACTGCAACAGCAGCAACATCAAAACTTTAAACGAACAGAAAATATTACATATATGACTGGGTTCACCCCCTAGTCAATGCCTCACTCTTTAAGCCAGAGATTTTTTAGTACTTTCCAGGGGCGCCAATTAGGGGGGCAGGGGGGTGCCATGCCCCCCCCCCCTAGACTTTGAAAATTACCTTCTTATTTATATTTCACAGCTATTTTCTATTTTAGCTATGTGCTATATTAAACCAGCAACTGGTCCAATAAATACGACCAACAAACTGGTGCCCTAATTTTATAATCTTGTTTTGAAATGTCTAAGAGCGAGCGCGTCTACACTATTTTATTTCCGAGGAGGGTTCATTCAAAACTAAGCTTCATGTGGTCAGTACCCGTTTCGTTATTGTTCTTGTGAAGAATTCGTTGTAAACCATGAGTTTTGTATATTGCCTTTTTTAGTAGCTGGGAAAGGAAATGTGTTCTAGGGTTTCAAGGGGGTTTTGGGCAGCAGATTCTTGACGTTGCTGAATAGTTTATGGGATGACTAGTCCCAGTGGAGTGTATGGGACTGTCATGAACAGGAAATGTGATTGGTTTATGGGGTTTCTAAGCGGGGTAGTTTCACCGTGGAGTATGAGAGTTATTTTCTAAGTGAGTTTCTACGTGTTTCTTCAGTTCTTCTCTTGCCGTGTCTGAGTGAAGTCCTTGTCTACTACTCGTTTAACTATGAGTAAAAAGTGACAACAAACTTTGGATTTTTTTTCGGTGAATATGCGGAAGAAAAATGAAGAAACTTTAGTGCAAGAAACTGGCAATAGTGTCAGCGCCAAAAGTCTCGGGTTAGTTGAGATAAATTCCACCACCTGTGACAGAATTTCTGAAACAAGCGGAACAATAAATGGTTTAGATCAACATGAAAGTTCGGTCTGCATCGCTGAACCCTTTGCGAGTTCCAGTAGCAGTCGAGAAACTCTCTCAGATATCTCTAGGACGTGTCACGACAAACCAGCTCAACCTATTCTTGAGAGATATCCGGCTTCCACTTCTAACGGAAGGAAATTCAGTGCACATCACTATAAGACTTATGAATGGATTGAATACTCAAAAAACTTGAATTCCGTGTTTTGTTTTGCTTGCCGCCATTTTTCTATGGGGACTCTAAGGGCTGGAGAAACTGCTGGAAAAAGGGCTTTCATTGAGTCAGGATTTTGCAAGCGGAAAGACAGTTCTGCTCTATTAAAGCAACATGATGGTTCTGAAAGACATAGGCATTGTATGTAAGCATCGACGGAATTTAAGATAATGAGTAATGATACTTCGAAATCTATAGCGAATGCCTTAATTCAATCCAGATCTCAAGAGTTTCAGGAAAATAGAGATCATGTGAAGTACATTTTTCGCGCTATTTGCTTTCTTGGCCGCCAGGGTCTTGCTTTGAGGGGTCATGACGAATCAGAAACATCTGCAAACCGGGGTAATTTGGTTGAATTGATGGAAGAAATGTCTAAAGGTAACGAAAAGCTGAAGGCCAAGTTACAGCGCCGATATGGTCAATATTGCAGTCATCAGTACCAAAATGACACAGTTAGGCTACACTGATAGGAAATGCCTTGCGCCAAGATATTATTTCAGAAGCAAAATCCGCTAAATACTTCGCTATTCTTCTCAACGAGACAAAAGACATTTCTAGAAAAGAACAATTAGCAATCATACTCAGGTATATATTAAATGGGAAAGTTGGAGCGATCGATCGGCTGCTATCGTATGCAAAAATTAGACGCCAAGAGCTTATCCATCTCGATTCGTGAAACTATAGAAAACCTTGGTGTAGATTCGATACTGTGTATTGCCCAATGTTATGATGGCGCATCCGTTATGAGTGGGGAATTTAACGGAGTTCAAGCAAAGTTTAGGGAGAAGGTGCCTCATGCAGTTTATGTACACTGTCACGCCCACAGATTAAACTTGGTTTTGACTGACTGCCTAAAAAATATCAGCGAACTTCCTGAATTTTTCTCTGTGGTGCAAAGACTTTACGCATTTATATCATGCAGCAATACTCGTCACGAGCTATTTTTGGAATCCCAGCGTATTAGCGGGTAAATAGTCTTGGAGCTAGAGAGGACCGTCCAGACTCGCTGGTTTTACGCAGTCCGCTCTATTTCGAAGGTAAAGGCCAGATTTGATTGTATTGTTGCTGTGCTTGCCGCAGTCTCTGATAGTTCCAACGGCGAGGCAGCTTGTGAAGCAAAAGGACTACTGGACAAAATCAACTCTGCCTCTTTTGTTTCAACTTTACACATAATGGAAAAAGTATTAGTCATTGTAAATTGTTTTTGAGAGCCACTTCAATCCGGAAGTTTTTTGATTTATAAGGCACTTGCACTGATTTCTGGGACATATGAGACACTCCAAAAGCTGAGAAATGATAATGAGTGGAACAACTTAAGCAAAAACATATCTGAATTCTTGGCTTTAAACGATATCCAGGAATCGAAATCTCCACAATCTAAAACCAGTGCTCGAGGCAAGAGATGTCAAGCCAGTTCCATTCGTCTCAAAGGCTTTGTTTCAAACTCAACAACCGTTAAACGCAATATCATTCAGCCAGTTGAATCAGACTGCGGTAAACTTCTGTACTTTGAGGTACTAGATCGTTTGACGAGTGAGTTGGACCAACGTTTCATGCAGAATATGCCTATGCTCGACGCTTTATCTGCCTTCGACCCCTCAAGTTCCAATTTTCTCAAACTTTCGAAAGTGGAAAGAGTTATGTGTCATTATCAAGAGATTCTCAGTGTCGATGACCATGTCATAGAATCCCAGCTTTCTCTTGCAAAGCTGCATCTGTCAAAAAGTGATATTTCAAAAATGGATCTTCTTCGAGCTATCGAAATCTTATCCGACCTTCCAGTTGCCTATTCTGCAGTGCTAAAACTGATGAAGCTAGTTGCTACTTTGCCTGTGACCACTGCCAGTAATGAACGATTCTTCTCGGCATTAGGGCGTGTGAAAGACTATCTGCGATCGATGATGGGAAACAACAGACTCAGTGATCTCATGATAATGGCCGTTGAAAAAGAGGAGGTAAAGAAACTGGATTTGGATAGATTAGTCGACGATTTTGCCAAGCAGCGACCTCGCCGCCACCCCCTGTTTTAGGTATGTTTGCTAAATGTTGTTCTTTTTTTTGCATCTTAATTAAAAGAAAAATCGAAAAAAAATCCTTGCCCCCCCTACATTTTCGTGACTTGGCGCCACTGGTACTTTCATAAGAGATATTTATTCTAATTAACGGCCTTTGTGATTAAGAGGCAATTTTTAAAGAATTGGAACAAAATTTGAACTATCGATCAAAGAGCAACGTATCGACTAGGGGGTAAACCCCCTAATGTATGTATTAAAAATATATGTATATAGAAGTTCGTTACGTAAGTTAATTTGTAAGTTACGTATATTTATTACTAATAAAAACGTTCGTAAATAAAATAAAACAAGTTTCGAGAAAGCCATTTAACCAAATTAAATTAATATTAAAATTGTGTTTTAATTATTCATTTAATGTGAGCCAAGATCAAAACCTGCATTATTTCAAAAACGTTAAAAAATTAAATAAAAAAAACAAGTTGTTTTAACTGAGAGTAAGGAGCAACATTAAAACCTTAAAAGAACAAAAATTGTTCCGTATATGAAAGGGGATGTCCCCTCCTCAACGCCTTGCTCTTTACGCTAAAGTTTGACTCTCTCACAACTCTATTTTTTTTAAACAATAAAAAACTTTTTTATTTAAAAGTTCTTATCTTTTCCAAATCATACCCAGGCCTAGCCAATATATAATTTGAAGTACCGGTCCCTTGAATCCCTTGTCAATTGCTTTTAAAATATGTAAATCAATAATTATACGTTGGTTAGTACCGTCCTACGATTAAATTAATAATTTCAATTTTGGATAAAATTTGAATATACTTTTGGTGAAAGTAATTTTGGTGAAAAATCCTTGTTAATTTTACTACTAAAGAATTTTGATTGAATGAAAAGGAGTATTATTGTTTGTATGGATGGAAATTCTTTGAGACTTTTGATCTTCTACATAAGTGAAGCCATCACAACCTCTAAAATAGGATTTTTTATCGATAAATGCATTATATATATATATATTTTAAGCACATTGAAGTACTTCATATAAATAAAAAAAGAAAAATATTACCATTTAAAATTGCTGAAAACTAAGTTCTTAGCAGAATTTGCCACCCCAAGGAAATTTCATGGCGGGGCTGATGATGACCTACCTTGCCTTTTCCACCTCTGTTTTGGTAGATACGGTAATGTAACAAATGAGCTGTATAGAGAAGCATTCTAATTAATTCCTACTCCCCCTTCCTCTTTCAACGTTTATCTGAACCCCATGAAGAGTAAGCAGTTTGTCTAGTAAAATGCACTTTTGTAGGAATCTACCCAACCCCCACCTAAGCAATGACTCACCCCCCCCTTATTATAGCTGATACGCAATTACATATCACGAAACGTAGCTTAATTTCATTACAAATAAAGCGAATCAACTTGATTGAATCCAGTACTACCACCGTGTCGCATTACTTCTTTTGTAACTGGGAAGCCTAAAATATACTTATTGATACTTGTAAATCTAGCAGCTTCTCAGGATTTTAAGTTGATTGCAAATTCGTCCTTTTCGGGGTAAAGTCGTAGTTTGGTGCCCTTAACCACCTAAACTGTCACACAACCACCACTGCTATTTTGGCGTTCTGCCGGCACACTTGTTACAAAGTTTAAAATTCTCGGGTAATATATTACTTGTTACCCAAACAAAGTTAATCGTGAGATTCTTCTGTATTCTGCTGCACACGGAGAAAAAAAGCTGCTTCACTTTTGTGACCCATGCTGGGTTGAAAGGCATGATACTGTGATGACTTGATTTCATTGATTACAAGGACAGGTATCACGAAAACCCAACCATGGAGGGACGCGAACACTACTGTTTATTGAATAGCAAGAGATTAACATTATCATTATCAACTCGATTGAGAATGAAAGAATTACCCTCAACGACGACTTAAGCGAGGTCTTTGGTTTTAAAATTAATATAATTAAAGCTAAGAATTTCCGTGAAAAGGATCATGTTATTTATGCAAACTATGCACCCAGCTTCTCGGACTGTTGTATATTTATTTACAGCTCGTTTGTGGAACCCTCCAGAAATGGTAACACCTATGTTCCCCGTCTACGAGTTTTAGAGAGAAAAACTTTGCAGAACAATGTTCACCACTCCAATATAAGACATCTCCAGCACATTGGTGCCCATGAGCTGAATTTTAGGGGGGGCTTAACTGGTCTAATCGGCACCTCCAAAGCTGTATAATAGAAATATCAAAACAAAAATATAAAATATAAGGCAGCATCATTCAGCCAGGGGGACTGGAGCCCCCCTCTGCCTCCCCTCCATATGGGCCCCATGCTCCGGCATATCCCTGTAAACACTTTGTATCTGGAACTCGCTACAGGAAATCACTGCAGCAGCAAATCTGAGCTTTTGTTTGAGTTTTTGTTTCTCGTCTTTGTTATTGGTTCGATGTATTTTTTTTTCTTTTTTTTTCTTTTTTAGTGATACTCCATCTTTTGTTTTTTTTTGTTTTTTTTTGTTTTTTTTTGACGGGTAATAAATAAATAATAATAATAATAGTAATAAATCTTTTGATCTATATTTTGATGTGAAACACATCATGCAATTGTATTCTGTATGTCTGTAACCCGTCCAGACTATCCGCTGTCAGGAATAATGGGACGAAAAACTGGAAACATGAAAAGTACCTTTTTCTGTTCTAAGCCACGTTAAAAAACTATTTTTCTTAATCACTTATCGTCACCTTCTTCTTGCAATTTTCCAGAAAAGTCTTCTGTACCACCGTTTTCCTTCGCATTTTTTAATTTTCTGCTCCACTGTTCTTCTGGCCCCAAAAAGGGAAAAATGGCCCGGAAGTAGTAGTACCCAGTTCCCAGTTTTACGTCCCATTTTTCCAGAAAGCATATAATGTGGTTGCGCTACAATAAGAAATTCATTTCTAGAGTTTCACAGATCAACAGCCTGAAGTTCTACTCACAGATCAGCTTTATAGTTTCACTCACAGATCAAAAGCAAAAGTATTCACATTTTTTTTCCTGGGGGCTACTTTTAGCCAGCTTTTTCTAGCAGAACTACTGATTTTCTTTTTACGATCCATGTCTGGTTATTTCAAACTCAGCACCAATCTTTTGAAGCAAACACAGCAAAAACGCGGTCCACGGTTTTTTTCTCATCCCTCTGTTTTTTTTTCTTCAAAATCCTCATTATTTCGTCCAAGACAAAAAGAAAAAATTGTAGCATGAAAGTGCAACAATTTGATCATATAAGAGAAAAGTGTTATATTCAATACAGCACGTTCTACAATACTACACATGATGAAATAGTGCTGAGTAGCACTTCCGTGCTACAGGTGGCAACCCTGCCCTCAAGGTAAGCTCTTATCTTTTGAAAAAATCTTTCATGACACTGAATATGCGTCAAATATATATATTTTCATCTTTAAATTGGTGTTATTCATCTAACACCAAAAGTGATACTGCCAGAATGAGAAGAAAATAAGGATTCGATTGATGCGAATTAAATTGGAAAAATATTATAGAACTATTTCAGTAAAGTTATTTATTTAGCATATACAAACACTGCAATACATATATAAACAATTAGCTTCTATGATAATCAATTTAGTTTCATGAATTTACTATATTTTCTCTTAGTTAAGCAGCCTAGAAAAACATTTTGTGGAAAAATATCGGAACTAAATATCTCTTCATGAACTAACCCTATCCTGATAGTGAGGTGCGTGTTTGTGTGTGTGTGGGGGGGGGGGGGGTGATGTCTAAACATTAACTTAGTTAAAACACAAAAACAAAAAACATTAGCTCAATTAACGACCAGGAACTCACCAGCCTAGCCGCCAACACTCAGGAACTGCTGACAAATGAATCACAAACTCCTTTCACGCCTGCAGAAATCCACTCAGCAGTAAAACGCTTGAGGAACAACAAAGTGGCAGGTATGTGCGGGATATCCGCTGAGCTCTTGAAGTATGCCGGTTCGGCTATGCTACTTTGGCTCCAGAAGCTGTTCTCTGTAGTGTGGGGCACTGAATGGATCCCGAAGGACTGGCATAATCCTGCCTCTCTGGAAGAGAAAGGGGAGCAAAGGAATCTGTTCTAACTACAGAGGCATAACTCTTCTTTCAGTACCTTGAAAGCTATTTGCTATGACCCTGCTGGATAGATGCACGAATATCCTCTGTAGAAAGAGGAGAGTCCAGCAGGCTGGGTTTATGTCCAGGAGGTCCGTTGTAGAACAGATCTTTACTATGCGCCAGCTAATTGAGAATACAAACAAATTCGGGAGGAAAGCATACCTAGCCTTTGTTGGATTCAGGGCTGCGTTCGACTCGGTGGATCGCAACTCGCTCTGGCTGATACTTCGATCTACTAGGATGCCGGCCAAATACACCAAACTGTTTGAGAACCTCTACGAAGAGACAAAGAGCTGCATTAAAGTCAACGGCAAACGGAGCACGACATTCGGTATCAAAACTAGTGTCCGTCAAGGGTGTGCCGCCGCCCCGGAACTTTTCAACTGCGTCACCGACTATGTCATGACACGAACTATAAATCGCCTGCCCTTCGGTCTGTAGTTTGGAGATCGGGTTCTGACGGATGCCGACTTCGCAAATGATCTTGCTCTTGTTGCCGATTCAATTGACCAATTGACTGACGCGCTGTAAGTCCTACAGGAAGAGGCAGAAAATGTGGGGCTGAAAATCAACTAGCTCAAAACTAAGATAATGGCAATAGAGTCCTCAAGCCCTGTCCCGCCCCCCGAGAACATAACTGTCTGCGGAGCTCCTGTTGAAGTTGTAAGAAAATTCACTTATCTTGGCTCCGTGCTGTCCAGTGATAGCTCCATAGATGAGGAAATACGCAGTCAAATGTCAAAACCCTCGTCTATCGTCGGAAGGCTCAACGCTCTCTGGAGAACACCGGACATATCTAGGCGCACGAAGATGCGAATTTATAACGCATCTGTAAGCTCCGTCCTGCTCTATGCAGCAGAAACATGGTCCCTTAAGTTGACAACCCTCAATATTATAGGTGTCTGCCAGACGAAACAGCTCCGTCAGATTGAATGACTTCGGTGGGACGATTTTTTGAGCAGCGCAAGGTTACATACGCTCACCTCCCAAGTGCCCTTCTCAATCCAGATAGCATAGCGCACTCTCAGGTGGTTTGGACACCTGCTACGCATGCCGAAGACAAACCCAGCCATAATAATTTTTATTTTGACCCAAAAGCACATGGCTGGTCCCACCCGAGAGGCAGACCCCGGACCAGGTGGAAGGATAGTCTCAATAAATTCCTGGAGATGGCCAACATTGCTGTCGACGAGGCCCCAATCTTAGCACCAAATTGGTCAGTCTGGAGGAGCAGAGTTGCGACGCTCTCTAAGCCGTCCCCAACGCGGCAGAAGCCCTAAGTCAAGTAAGTCAAGTACCGAAATAATATGCGGCGCATCGTACACCTCAAAGTCCAAAACTTGCAGCCCTGCTGTTTCTAGTGGTGATAAACTACGTTCTTTCGGAAGTTGAGGATCGTTTTAAATACGTTGGTGACTTATTCATCCTGCTAAAATACCTAGTAGACGAATAGTAAGTCGTTCCACAATTCAATTGTTATCTCATATCGACTTTTTGCCCAGTGTAACACACAAGGGTTGCAAATCGACGAAAATAGAACAAAAGTGAAGAGGTTCAACCCTCTAAAATGTGATCTCTCCTGTCCTGAGCCATGGTACCCAGTTAACTGAACCGCAGTTATGCTCGGTGGCACTTTTAGCTCAGACTGCTGCTTTAGTCCACATGTTGTAAACTTAGTAAAGAAAAGAAATTACGCTTTAATATCGGTGGTTACTTTCGGCAACTGGGTTGTCCTACGATGCAACTCAAACTGGCATACCTGTTATGTGTGGCCACTACTTGAGTACGCATGTTCTGTCTGGGGCCCGCAAATGTAAAATACAGAATATTTCAGTGGTGACATGGAAACTGTGCAGAAACGTGCTGCAAAAATCATACTCGGTGCATATTATGTATCTTATGAATTTACTCTAAAGTTTTTAAAAATGCCCTCTCTCCCTGAGCACAGATACGAACTTATCCTAAATTCTGGACCCTCACTACTCGCAAGTCAGAGGCATCGTTTATTGCTGCCACCTCCTTGCTCAAAGCGTCTGCCTATCCAAATCAAGAATAAAATCGGAAAATTGAGATGCCATACCCATCGTTTTGCAATCTCTTTTGTTCATTTTTTTTGTCAGTGCATTTAATCGTTCCTAATTTCTTCACCTTGCAATTTATTGATGTTGTAAAAGTAGCAAAACTAGTTGCGGCCTAGGCCAAAATTATGAAATATTAAATGAATCTTGAATTTAACTTAACAGCTTAGTTTAACGAACTTAAAGATTTGACCATGCAAAAGTAAATCTTACAAGCCTGTCACCATTAGCTTTATCAGAGCATATTGACGGGCGTTAAGATGTTCTTGTAGGTTATTCAATTAGCTAACAATTTCAAGTGTTTAAACTTGAATAATTTTAACAATATCCATATTGATGCTCAGCTTAGATTTTTACCTATTCAATTATATGTACAATTCCTTTAAATATATGTACAAATCTTTCCTTGTTTGTAATAAGATTATATTCTTTTATAAATTTACTCCTGTAATCACTAGTTTTTTTTTATCCAGTTTACTGCCAGTTAATGGGAATCTTTTGTTACAGCAATCATGAAAGCAACACTTTTTGAAGCGCCATGATGATACTTATTTTTGTTCAATTTCTGCGGAATTCTCAAACATCTTCCTTATTTTCAAATTTTGCGCCAATTCAGTAATAAAATTGCATTACGGTAAATAGAGATCTTTTTCATTAAAAATCGAGTTCTAAGTTTCTACCAATTTTTTAAGCCCTATATGGTTGTGAAAGCTTCCGCTGCATCGATTTAAAGAATCAAATTTAATTTTTACTGTCTTTTCGACTTTAAACTATCAAAATTAGCGAGGCGATTATATCACGCAAACTTAAAAAGCTAAGACAGAATCTGGCAGCACACAGTGGCTTTTAGTGATAGAAAACAATTTTTTTTGTCATCTGTGATGAAGAAATTGTGTTTCAATGTTTTGGAAAAATAAATTAGTGACAGCAACGCGGCTTTTAGGCATAAAATTTTTAGCATTTTTTTTTAATTTTTAAAATTTAGAAGCATTTTTAGTAATTTTTAAGGATTCCTTGTTTATTTATTCATATTTCTGGGTATTCTTTTTTCTTTTTTCGAGAAGCATGCCTTTTTTGTTGGTTTCGTTTTTTGCAACAAATGAGACACATAGACTTCGACCTCTCTGTCTACTATTTTTAAAACTAGGTGTCCTGCGTATTGTGTTTAATCAATAAAAAAGTAAAGTATAATAAGTTGCTTTATTTTTAACAAACATCTACAAAAATTATTTAACTGAAACTGTGGTTCTTGGCAAATACCCGAACTTTAGGTAGGATCCAGTGAGAAAACTGGTCTAATGGAAGACCTTAAGTTAACTACAGTTTATATGTTAGTAAAACAACCATATTAAACCCAATACGAATTAGATTTCTCATGGATGGCAAACGGGCTTCATACCTTCCACACTAACTGTTAAAGAATCTGCTTGTAAGTTATTTTGTACTAAAATATAAACGAATACTGGTAATTAATATCATAATAATAAGACTAGATATTTATGGAATTTATCAACATTGACTTTAAAACAGAGCCGTTCTAGCTCAGTGGATTGGTGCGCTGGGTTTGGCATCCTTTGTCCGAGAGGACGGGGTTTCAAATCCTTGTGTACCCAATTATTTGGTTTGGGATGGGGGTCAGTGGCGTGACTCTGTAAGCTCAGCCAGAATCTACCCAGCTTTGAATTTCTCCAACCTGGAGAAATCTGGGGAAGGTAAAGAGGAAGGGTGTGCGAAATCATAGGATGGTTGCCCCCCCCCCCATTGCAGTTACTGAAGGGCCCCTGACTGAAGGGCCAAGAAACGGAGATCAGCACCGCCGGTAGGGACTGTAAAGTCCAATGCCATATTCTTTACCTTTTAAAAGTGCCCCTGTTCTTGCACAAATGAACAGTCATATTTCCCTAATCCCTTTTCCATGCATCGGATTTTCATCCACATTTAGACAAAAGTTACAATGCGTTTGCCATCCACAATGAAATGACCATGAAGATGTTTGTAGGGTCTTTGGTTCTGATATTTAAAAGTCAACTTTAGGTTAAAATTCCAGAATTGTTTACAATTTATCCCTTTTATTCTAACAAGCGCGGATGGCGAACGACCACGAAGATCCTTTCGCCTTTTAGAAGTAGTCTGTAGAGAACAGTTATTATGGCTGATGCGGACAATCAAGGGATCAATATATCATCTTCTTTAAGATACGAATAATACGTTTAAAAATTATTGGTTCTGTTTGATGGGAGAAAGGGCGGTTAGTAAAAACCCCAAGTTTTTTTTGGATTTTTGCACCTCGGTAATATTGCTTTAATATCTTGGAATCACCTACAGAAAATGGAAACTGATACAAATTGTGTTGAATATTTTCCATCAGGTAGATGACAATGTTGGCAGAGAGGAGAGTGATGTAGACCCAACTAAAAAGGGTATCATTCAGAATAAGATATCCATCATTTAGCCTGTAATAAACTATGAACAAATTCCAAGACTAGACTGGAGAAAACAGTATTTGAACGTTTTTTCGCAGGGGAAGGGTTCAAAGACATTTCCTAATGGCGGAAAGGGGTCTGTTTGCACCGTTGCTCCCCTTTCGTCCCCGGACTGGGTGGAAAGATGTCATAAGTAAGGATTTAAAGGGAACTAGAACTTCATAGGAGAGTGATGTCTTGAATAGATTGGGGTGGAGGAAGAACGCTCGCAGCTGTTCAGGCCTCAGGCGGCTTAATGCTGCACCGTGTTGTTAGTAGTAGTAGCAGTGAGTGCTAAACATTTTTAGTATGCCCAAAAACACTCTATAAGTTTGTGGTAGCGAAATGGATTGAGGTCTGCTTGGTCATCTGAGGCCCGAGGTTAGATCCCAGCTGCCGCAAGGTTGAGCGACAGGCTTCCTACCTATCCCTGGACCCGGCAACTCAAACTTCACCAACTCTCGACACCCCACTCAATGGCTCTGGAGGACATTTATCCTTTTTATTGGAGGACGTTCTGTGCAAATGCGAAGGAAAGCTCAACAAATGACCAGTAACGTTAATCCTTATTTGCTGCTAGAATTTGAAAGTTCTCTTGAAAAAGGGATCTTTCAATCTTCATAGAAATTTCCCAGCTAAAACATATTAACCTTCACAAAGAAAAATTACAATATGTACAAAAGGGGCAAATACAGAAAGATGAGAAGACGTACGGCATATGAAACACTACGCTTTTCCACACAAAATACGAGGCTTTAACAACAAAAGGCACCTATATCAGTGATGGAACTCAACAATTTCAGAATTGCTCAACAATTAGTGATATTACAATTCAATTTTAGTGCCATCCTGGTATCGATCACATATACTGTTTTGACCAAAAAATTCACGCAAATTTTTAAATTAATATTTTATAGCTATTTCTGTAAATATTCTAAAGTTTAATCTTTAATTTCAGCAATAACTTTCAACTACTTAAATTCTTTTTCACCATTCATAAGAGTTTGACCAATAAATTGAAGTAACTTCCTTTTGTGACATTCTTTGGTAAAAACAATACAGGCGTTCAGCACATGAACGGTGCTAAAAATCGAACTGAAATAGTGCTAATAGAGCAAACTTGACACAAGGACGGAAATAAATATCAACTAAAATTCTGCTATTAAACTGTATCTTCCATTGACATCAAAAGTGGATTCACATACTCGAAACCTTCGAACTCGGATTGATCTATTTTCTCAATGGCAGTCCTGCAAACAATAAAAAAGATATAAAAAACACTGACCAATGTGCCACTGTTGTTGATCAATGTGATCAATTTTCAGTTGATCATTGATCAAACAACGAAAGAATGAAAAAAAAATAATAAAAAAAAGACAAATAAACTTACAAAGGGGTAAAAACACAACAGACAAAAATAACAAATCTGTACACCATTAATATTTAAAGGTAAACAATTAAACATTTAAGTAATTTGGCGCTGAGGCCAGTGTTCACACTTCTATAGTTTTGCTGTACATTTTTTGGCACTGAATTAAGGGTGGGAAGGCCCCAGGGGTCTAAATTACCAATTTGCACCATTCTTTAGAACTATAGTACTAGAAAAATCAGATATACACATTTTTGAAGTGGTTTACGAAAAATCGAAAACCACTTATAAAAATCCTATTACAAGAAAAAGTGAAAATATTGGCTGAATTAATACAAAATAATTTTAAAATTCCGATTATAACGGGTATTTTTTTTTAATTAGACTGAAAAATCTTCTGCAATTGATAAACGTGATAAAACAATGAAAGGTCAAAAAAAAAATAAACAATGAAACGACGACAACCTGACTTACAAATAGGTAAAGACGTGACGAACAAGAATAAAATCACAACTAAGACTCAAGAGATTTGGCGCTAAAGCCAGTGCTTATACTTCTGCAGTTCGGCTGTGACAATTAGAAGGGGTGACATACGCCATTTTTACAACTTTTCAGGAGAGCCAAAAAACGGAAAAAAGTTTGCCCATGTCGTATGTCTCTTTTTTAGCTTCAAAGTTTGTCCACGTCCAAGATTGGAGTATGTTTCTTTTTTATCTTCGTAACGACACACGCATAAGAAAATTTTTTAAGAAAAACCATATGTCGCCCTTTTAATTATCACAGCCGTCGACTCTGAGCTAGGTTAAAAGTAGCGTATGTCTCTTCTTATCTTCGTAACGGTACGAGACAGGGCATTTCTGGCTGAACCATTCGATTCCTCATGCTAAGTTGACCGAAGACACATACATAATTCATTTTCGACCAAAATGGCATGTCGCCCCCTTAATTATCACAGGCGAATTTTGGTGTAGATTTTTTTTTGGCACTGAGTTCAGGTAAAAAAAAAAAGATGAAACGCTTTACGGCCCAAAATTACCGGTCTCCATCATTCATTAGTTGTACAGTATTTGATATATCGGTTATGCAGGAATTTACAATGCTCCGCCGTGTTTTTTACAAAATCCAGTTAGAAGAAAAAAAATTAAAACCACGACTAATGTCTTACAGAAATATAAAAAAAATATTTGATCAACTAAACCTCTGGACGACTCAATACGCTGAAGATCTAACCCTTTACCGGGAAAAATCTATATTCTTCAGCTTACTTGCTTTTTTTTACTTTTTAAGGAAACTACACGATAGCCGATCGTACCCGGCACCAATGGCCAACCGGATGACTGACGTGGTCCAGCTTGATTTATCGGCAACAGCCTCTTCAGCAATCGTTAGAAATAAAGCATAGTTTTTAAAGTTTTTCAGCATATATTTAATTTCTTCAACATATAAAGTTCTCCTTTTCTTTACATGTTTTGTTTAATTTAGCTTAATCCATTTCTTTTTTTTTGTTTTTTTTTCCGTTGATAAAGGCTTTTGGACGTAAAGTCGAAACATTCGAATTTCTTTACTATTAATTTTTTTTCCCACTGTTTTGTTTAAAATATTAAAACCCGTTTTCACTATATTTTCATTCGTTAAACTTACCTTTTAATAAAATCAATTTTTGGCCAAGAAAATTTGGCGGTTTTATCCGCGAGCCTACGGTTTTAATGATTCTATGTAAGATGACAATTTTCTCATCATTCAACAGCTGAGATCCAATTTTACCCATTTATCAAAACACACTTTTGAAATGCACTTCGCATTATTATTATTAGACTGAAAAATACATTTAAAATAGACAAAAACGCGAAAACGGCAACATTTTCATTTGTTTCGCAGGTTAGATCACTCTCTAAGAAAAAACGTATGCAATACCATAATTCTAGATCGGTGAAAGGACAGATCTGAAACTAAATACTCTAACATTATAAGTCCCTTGTCCTTTCCGTGCAAGTTACACTTGTAGGCTTGTTGCAAAATACTACATTTCACAGGGAAGATAATCCTTAATAGATTAGCAAAGAAAAATAAAATAAAAAATTAATAAGGATAATAATATAATAATAAATATAGTAAAATAACAATATATAATAAATAAGAAATGTGTATGCAGAATAAAAACATATAATAATAAGTCTATAACATATATCAAAAATATATAATATAAATAAATATGTAATATATAAATATAGGAGATATGATGAAAAATATATAATAAGTAACGTGTAATGAATAAATAGTAATAAGATATTATAAATAATAAATGAATAATAATAATAACACTAAAAAAAATAAATTAAAAATATAATAAAACTACTACTTACGGATCATCTGGGGTGAGTTGAACAGGCTCATCAGTGAATTCTGGCGGGAAATGAGCCAAATCTCTTTCATTTTCAGTACGTGGAATATACGGAGGGGATACTTGCTTTCTTTCAAGCTGAAAATATTTAATCAAAATTATTTCAATCCGTCACTATAGAAATTGAAGTACCGAATTTATTTTGAAGAAAAAAGTAAGGTGTTCTATATTCATGGATAAATATTTATTGGTTGGCCTCTTCTGAATGAAACATGCTACAAGAATAAAAATACTCCCATTAGATTCCTTATTCTACGTTATTTCCAAAAATTAAAGCTGCTTTTCTAACAATACACCCTTCCCCTCTGATGGTCCCAGTTATAGCCCGAATAATAAAGTCTAGATCTAGAATTATCACTCTTCTGAATGAAACATGGTATAGGAATAAAAGCAGAAGCATTAGATTCCTTATTTATTCTATTTCCCAACATCCCAGGTGCTTTTTTGACAATGCACCCTCCCCCCTTTAATGATCCGCGATATAACCCTAATAATAAAGTCTAGATATAGAATTATTACTCTTCTGAATGAAACATGCTATACGAATAAAAGTAGAACCATGATATCCCTTATTTTATGCTATTTCCCAATATACCAGGTGCTTTTTGACAACGCGCCACCTCCCCCTTCCTCTGATGGTCCTCGATATAATCCTAATAATGAAGTCTAGATATAGAGTTGTGAATGAAACACTTTTCTGAATGAAACATGCTATACGAATAAAAGTAGAAGCATTAGATTCCTCATTTTATACTATTTCTTAATATCCCAGGTGCCTTTTAACAACGCACCCCTCCCCTCTGATGCTCCTAGATATAGCCCTAAAAATACAGTCTAGAATTACCACTCTTCTGAAGGAAATATGTCATACTAATAAAAATAGTAGTTCAAGATCTTTATACCAATAGCTTCCTTATTGTGCGCTCCTTCTCAAAATCGGAATTATTACTGACAAGCACACTCTATATTATTACTTTAGTTCACTTTATATTTTATACTTTACATCTCATATTTTTTACTTTATATTTTATACTTTTATACTTTATACTTATATTTTATACTTTATATTTTCTATATTTTATTTATATTTTAGTTATTACTATAAAGCACGGTCGTATCCAGAATTTTTGTTCGGAGGGGAGGGGGTATAGTTAAAAACTGTACAAAACCCATGAACAAATATTTTATATGCATTTTTGTTACTTTTTTGCGAGTCGGACAATTTTTTTAAGGGGGTAGTCAAACCCGGTAACACCCCCCCCCCCCGAAAATGTGAAACTGCACTAGGAATTTTCTAATATTAGAATAATAAAACGAACAAGTCATTGGTGCTTTGTTGAAACAGGTTTCTATATTTTTTACCACTGGCGGATCAGGGGGCCGGGGGGACCTTGCCCCCCCCCCCCAAGAATTTTTCTGGTGCCCTCATTCCTTGTTTTTTCTGTTTTCACTTTTTTTAAAATATATTTGTCAATTTCATCAGTTATTGGCGCCCTTGTCATATCCCCCCCCCAAGATTTTGCTCTAGATCCGCCCCTGGTTTCGACCGGATAAAACATAGTTTAGCCTGGGTGAGAGGAATAGAATTATTTCAAATGATTTTAAAATACGGATACAGTATAGAAGGAAACATTACATGGGCGCAGGCACTGGGGGGAATGGCCCCCCTGGAAATTTGGAACTATAAAGTAATTATAAGGAAAGCAAAGGAAAGGTAGCAGAATAGGGGAAAACCATAGGGAAAAATGTGTGTTGCCCCCTTGTTGGCTGCCTGCCAATAGATTTTGACCCATAATCAGGAAAATATAAGTTCTAATTTGTGACTGAGTAACCCTTCACCAATTTTCACAAACATTTTTTCTATAATAATAATAATAATGTATTATTAAAGCTTTTTTACAGCCATATACAAAACAAAAAGAAAAGAAAAAGGATAAATAAAATGAAGACATACTAAAATTACTATCCTTTTAATCAACATTCATACCTTTCAATGCAAAATTTACCACACTTACTACTGTTTGTGGTGAATCTGAACTTAAAATCCTCCGAAGTAGCCAATCATTACCCTCTTTCAAAATTTCTCCCCTTATATGAGAAAGCCGCCGGCATCGCAGGAGGAAATGACCCACCCCAAAACCAATCTCACCACATTTTAGACAAGTACGCTGCGTTTCCGGACCTTCTCTATTTTTCCAAACTTCTTTTCCTTGTATTGGTAGACAATTGGCTCGAAGCTGAATCCACGTTTTCATATACTTACTAGGTAATCTCAGGTTCAAATATGTCTCCTGTCCATAAATCCGCTTTATATCTCTATATAAAGTAAGACTAGTCGACTTATCTAAAGCTGTCCACCAAAGTTGAATTTCCTGGTCGTGCAATCTTGCTTGGAATTCTTTTATGAAGTTTTCTTGGTCCAGTGGTCCCTGTCCTCCATTCCACGCGTTTGAAAAGCCTGTTTCCTGTAGAATTTTTCTGATCTGTGCTGTCCAAGTGGTTTTACTTTTTTGGGTGAGAAGATCTTTATAAGCAGCAAAAATAAGTCTTTCCTTGGGTAAATTCAGGATTTTGAGCCAAAACTTGATCATCTGTATCTTTATTCGTATTTTTAAACTGTAGATGCCTAGGTCACCTTTCAATACTAGAGAGTGAGTTGTTTTATGCAGCCCATATGCATGCCTGTAGCATTGTAGTTGTAGAGTTTCTAATCCTTGGGCAGTCTGGTAGCCCCAAATTTCTGCCCCGTAATGCAGTATGGGTCTTGGAAATTTGCAAGAAATATATGCTTATGAAGGCTGAGATCGCTTATTCCTGTTGTAACGTTGCTTCTGTAAATACCGAAAAGTGCATTTTTCCCTTTTGTCGTAGTTGCTGATATATGTTGTGTCCATTTACCATTTTGAGTTGCTGTAAAGCCCAAATATGTTGCTTTCTCTTCTATTTTTAAAATTTGACTTCCCAAATAAAACTTGGGGGGCAGCTCTGGTTGCTTTTTGTTAAATATCAATATTTGGCTTTTCGATACATTAGCCTTCAGTTTCTTTTTCTGCAGATATTCTGCTAGGATATTCAGTAGAGACTGTAGATTTTCTCAGAATCAGCCAGTAAAATTATGTCATCTGCGAAAAGCAACATTGAAAGATTCAAATTTCCAAGACGAAGTGTTGGTGCCCATTGGCGTTGGAAAAATTGCACTATATCATTAATAAATATACAAAATAATTTTGGAGATAAAGTACTTCCCTGTAAAACTCCCTTACTTACAGGAAAAGAGGAAGAGACAGCCTGTTGTGGAATTTTAACAAAACTTTTAGTCCATGAATACATCGAAGCTATTATATTCATAAACTGATGTGGTAATCCAATTTCACTCAAAGCTTCAAACAACAAAATTCTATCTACGTTATCAAACGCTTTCTGTAGGTCTATAAGCGCAGCGTATAATTTTCTATTTCCTTTAGAATATTTTTGTATCATTGCATTTAAAATGAATACTTGATCCACTGTCGAATATCCCGGTCTGAATCCACTTTGTTCTTCATTTAGAATACTATTCGCCTCCATCCATTTTCCAAGCCGTTTGTCCAAAATTTTTTCCAAAATTTTCCCCCCACTGTTTAAAAGACTTATAGGTCTATAGTTTGCATGAACGGCCGGGCTACCTTTTTTAAATAGGGGAAATACGAGTGAGGTCTTCCAAGCTAGTGGCCAATGTGTCGTAGATATTACTAGGTTAAAGAATGATGTTAACACGGGGATGATGATATTCCTTATCGATTTAAATATCTTAACTGGGATTCCGTCTGGCCCAGGTGCTGAGCCCCCTCTCATTTTTTGCAGTGAATCATTGATTTCTTCTGGGGTAATGGGTTCAAAGAGGGCGTAATCTGTTTCTCTAAGAGGGAAAGGTCCTTGTTCGCAATCTGCTTGATTTATCCTTTCCTCTAGTGTGTTGTTCGTTTTTTCTGCATCTTTCTGTAGTGATTGAAAATGAGATGGCCATGTTTCCGGTGGTGGAATTTTCAGGGAATTCTATATGATCTGGTCGGAGCAAAAAAAAAATCAAATTCTTCATAGTAATGAAAGGTAAGTATATAACGATCCTTGTCAATAACGAAATTATAAGAGCCTAACTATTGACAATATTCAGTCAAAGAATTAGCTTTTTATGGGGATCCTAAATATGTATTTGCTTATTGGTAATTAGTGCAGTTATTAGAACAAAAGAAGGTTCGTACAATTATAGAAAACACAATGAAAACCACTTAATAATGGACAATTTCGGTAAGAATATGGCGTCAACTTTTGCTTGCATTGCAAGAGTACCCATGAGCTGATATATGAAGCCACTATAATCAGAAATGTTTCCCCTGGACGGAATACTGGGAATTTCTGTATTTCCCCCTGAACTGATACGTTTTTTTGTGTTTCATTATCAATTTTTTCCCCAGGAGGAATTGTATTTATCTAGTTGTCACTTTGAAAAAGATTGAATTTTTTCAGTTATGAAGTATAAAGGTGTCAAATATACTGGCCTAATACCGAAAGGTATTCAAAATTATATTAAAAAATATTGAATTAAAAATTTGTATTTGATTTCCTTAATCTTAGTTTTAATGTTTTACTTTGAAAAAACTACTTTGATAATGCGTTTCTTATATAAACACTGAGTCTAAAGGCATTAAATATTTTGGTGTTTGATAACCAAGTTCAGAACTGTGGATATTATTTAAAAAAAATATCCGTCCAACGCTTCGACATAGCTCAACAGAACTATATGCTGGGAGTTTATACCTTAGTTTTTGGAAGTAGGCTATTGTTTTGTGTATTTTCTGTCATTACTTACTTTTTTTATTTTTATATACTTTACTTTAATTGACAAAACTTTTCCATTGCCTTTATAAAATTATTTGTCTCTAAGCTTCATTAAATAAAGAAAAAAAAACAAATTTTTTTCAACTGAAAGTAAGGAGCAGCATTAAAACTTAAAACGAACAGAAATTATTACGTATATGACGGAGGTTGCCCCCCTTCTCAACACCTCACTCATCACGCTACAGTTTTTTGGTACTTTAAAAAAAGTTATTTATTTTTCTTATTAAACGACCCTTGTGTTTCAGGAGTCGTTTTTAGAGAATTGGAAAAAAATTTAAACTTAGTGTAAAAAGAGAGATGTTGGAACCCTTGGTCCCAGTTTTTCAGATAAATGTCCCTCCCAGATTCATTTCTTTCGGCCCCTAATTATTTTCCTTCCTTAAGTAATAAATGTTAATTTTCCTATTATTTTTTTTGACGCCATTTTGGGTCCTCTTAACTGCGTACGTGTTTAATAGACCACGAGGAAAAAAGTGCGCAGTTAGGGAGATTGGCCAGTATATTAGTAGTCCTGGGATTGTCTGGAAAGATTCATTTACCACCCCTAGTAACCCCCAGCGCGTGCTGCGGTTAGCGGGCTTGGAGAATCTGTCCTGTTTCAGTTCAGTTCATTTTATACGTTTGACTTTGAATATAGTACGAATTTTCCCTTTGTACCTATTTTACTTTTCAGCTCATGCCGAAACGAAAGAATTAACTAGAAAATCTCATCAGTTAACAATCACATTGGATGTGGACAGAGATCACCTGATAACTTGATCATAAGGTAACCGTTGAAGCCGTCATGCATGCCTCACTAAGTTGGGGTCCAAGAGGGACTGACCCCCTTCTAAAGAGGACATAGCAATCTTATGTCCCATTTTTGCCTTTAAAAGTGGTGACCCCGCACAATAAACCTCCAATAAGTGGTGCCAGCGGTGCCCACAAATCCAATAAGTGGTGCCAGCGGTTCCCACAAGTCCAATAAGTGGTGGCAGCGAGTTAAGGTCCTATCAGTAAATCTGATAATTAACAGAAGTCCGCGCGGTCGAAGAGACAGGGTCATTTAGCCTACAAAAGTAGCCTATTGTAGTTACAGAGCCTATATATAAAAATCGTAAGGAGAAAATTTTCATCTGAGCTGTGCCTAGTCGGGTAATGATAGGTAATAAAATTTAATAATCAATAAATCACGCGAATAATTAACTTGAGAGATAAGGGAGGCTGAGCCCCCCACAGATAATCGACAAATTAAAAGAAAATTTTTCACAAAAGAATAAAAAGAAACATTGATAAAAGGATTTTCATTTGAACGAAACACGTTAGATAAACCTTAAAATAATGGCGGACAAACGAAGAATGCAGACAAGATCTACCGCGGTAAAACAAAAATCGGATTCGGACACACAATTATATGCGACTCCCGCTGGAAATACCCTAAGAAAAACACCATCAGATAGAACCATATATCACTCAACAGGTGAAATAGACATTTCTGAGACGTGTCCGTTGGAGTAATCGCGGAAATCCAACTAATTTTGGGCCAAAGAGGGATTGTCCCCCTCCAATAAGTGGCATAGTAACTCTTTGCGCTATTTTTGCCTTTAAAAGTGATTACCCCGCATAATAAACCTCCAATAAGTGGTGCCAGCGGTACCCACAAATCCAATAAGTGGTGCCAGCGGTGCCCACAAATCCAATAAGAGATGTTAAGGATGGGGTAAACCCTCATATACTTAATAATTTCTGTTCGTTTTAAGTATTAATGTTGCTCCTTACTTTCAATTGAAAAAAACTTTTTTTTTCTGATCGTTTTTTAAATAAAGACAGGATACCTGGCTCCACCTCCACGGATAAATCGTCCTCCCCATAAAAATATCCTCCACACAATTCAATCCTGGCGAAAATTTACCCCGGACAATTACCCTAAACATCTCCATGCGTAAAATTGAATCGGTAAAGACAAAATGACATATAAAGAAATTTCGTAAATGATTTCTGGAAAATTCACCCAGTGTAAAATTTCCTCTGAAAATTTCACCCCCTGGAAACTATTCTCTCCATTTAAAGTTCTCCCAACAGAAAATTCGTCCTCCCCTTCCCACCCGAAAAATGTGTGCATACTCCCCAATAAGAAATAAAACAATGGGCGAAATTTATAACCTTTCTCCGGGGGCTGTAAAGGGTCATTTTATCTCCAAAGACATAGTTATTGGGCCTTTCAACCATACTGAACAAAAAGATATCTCATAATTTTGGAAAAAAAGTGGCATGGGAGGGAGCCTAGTTGACCTCCAATTTTTTTGGTCAATTAAAAAGGACATTAGAACTTTTCATTTCTGTTAGAATGGGCCCTATCCCAACGTTTTAGGCCCACTGGGTCTATACGATCACCCCTGAGAAAAAAAAAACACGAACTGTTTGATTACCCATCAAGATCCAAACAGAGATCATTGAAATATTGATCGTTTTTTCTGCGTTACCTAAATTATTGCATTCATAAAACTTTACAGTTTCACGAAATGTAATTAAACAAAAAGAAAAGGTATTTCAACTAAAGTAAGGAGCAAGTTTAAAACTTAAAACAAATATAAATTACTCTGTATATAAGGGAGACTGCCCCCTTCTCGACAACTTACTCATTAACAAAAAGCTTTTAGTGCTTTGAAAAAAAAAATCCAATTGCAAATTTTCTTTAAAAACTTGGAAAAAAAGTCAAACTTCACAGTAAAGAGGAAGGAGCTAAGGAGAAGACAACCCCCTTCATACAAAGAATAATCTGTTCGAATCAAACAAATACAACTTAAAAACAATAGGGAAATTTTTTTTTTTCCAAGACAGTGTAATTTATACTAGTGAATATTTCGGCCCAATGTCCAAGGGCCGTCTTCAGCACAACATTAAATAAAAGAAAATATATATATATAAAAACAAACTTACATTAAAATACGAAGTTAAAAAACCGCTTTTAAAAACCTTTAAAATAGCCCTAGTATCCTTACTTCAACGAAGTTCAACCAGGACTGATAAATAAAATGACGAGAGAGGATGAGTTCATTAAAACGAAATAAAATGAAATTATTAACTGCAAGTTTTCAGAGCTAATCTTGATTTTTTAGCAGCTAGTCTTAAAGGCCTTTTTGTAACGGGTTCAATACTATTGTCAATTCGTTTAATAAAACGTTTTGTTAGATCATTTTAAATTAAATTTGAGTATAAAGAATTTAGTGAGTATACTCCCAAGTCCCTATTTAAGGAAATATTTTTATTCATTTTTAGCCTAAGTTTGATTGATTCCCGGACCACCTGTTTTATCCACAAATCACTACTAATGATAGAAGATTTTTCAAAAAGTATTTTGTGGCTGGGATTATCAAATATATGGTTAGCTAAAGCAGGATCAAAGGAGTTATTGGAACTATTAGCAATTACCGCTTTGTCTATGTCTTATTTATGCTGGTGTATCCGTTTTTCTAGATTCTGATGAGTTCTGCCAACGCAGTATTTGCCACAATCGCATGGTATTTGATAAACCCCTCTTTGGCGAGTAACTGGGGTTTTATCTTAACCGGAGTTTAAGAAATTTGTGATTTTAAAATAATTGGTGAAAACTAAATACAGATTGTTTTTTGTGCAAATTTTTTTTATTTTTGTGGTGATTCTTGGGATGTACGGAAGATAGATTATATTAGAGGGGTTTTTTTTTTAAACCTATTGTTCGAATAAGTTTGAAATCTTTTCCTTGCTTTCAGTTGAAAAACTCCTTTTTTTATTTAATCTCTGATTATTTTCCAAATCATACCCAGGCCTAATCAAGATATAATTTGAGGTACTGGCCCTTAAATTCCTGGTCAATTGCTTTTAAAATGCGTGAATCAATAATTATACGTTGATTAGTACCGTCCTACGTTTAAATTTGTAATTTTAATTTTGGATAAAATTTGAACATACTTGAAAAATCGGCGATGAATAGTAATTTTGGTGAAAAGTCTTGTTAATATTACTACTAAAGAATTTTGGTTGGATGAAAAGGAGTATTTTTGTTTGTATGGATGGAAGTTCTGTGAGACTTTTGATCTTCTGCATAACTGAAGCCATCACTACTTCTACAGTAGGATTTTCTTATCGATAAATACAATACATATATTTTATAAATACACTGAAATAATTTATACAAACAGAAAAATATTACCATTTAAAATTGCTGAAAGCTAAGTTCCTAGCAGTATTTGCCACCCCAAGGAAATTTCATGGCGGGGCTGATGATGACCTGCCTTGCCTTTTCCACCTCTGTGCTGGTAGATATGGGAATGTAAAATATTAGCTGTGTAGAGAAACATTCTAATTAATTCCTACTCCCCCTTCCTCTTTCGACGTTTATCTAAAGCCTCATGAAGAGTACGCAGTTTGTCCATTAAAATGTACCTTTGTAAGAATCTACCCTACCCCCACCCAAACAATGTCTCACCCCCACCTAAACAATGTCTCACCCCCCCCCTCATTATAGCTGATACGCAATTACAGATCACCAAACGTAGCCTAATTTCATTACAAATCAAGCGAATCAACTTGGCTGAATCCAGTACTGCTTCCGTGTGACATTACTTCTTTTGCAACTGGGAAGCCTAAAATATAGTTATTGATATTTTTAAATCAATTAGCTTCACAGGATTTTAAATTGATTGCAAATTCGTCCTTTTCGGGGTAAATTCGTAGTTAGTCGTAGTTAGGTTAACCGCCTAAACTGTCATCCAACCACCACTGCTATTTTGGCGACTACCCCCCCCCCCTGTAAAATTTTCTGCCGGCGCCCTTGAAACAGGTATTTTGAAGCACCTGCCCTTACTCCTTCTCCCTCTAGAGGGTCCTGAAATTTGGCTGCATGACAGGTGCATACCTGTTGAAATTTTGACAAAAAAACATTTTACCTTAATTTTCAGTTATCAGTTTCTTTTTCTCTGGCTTTACTTCTGAAAATGCAATTCGTGTTATTTGAGTAGAATTTTTAAGCCATATCAATGTATTTATTTCCAGTTTAGGAAATGTATTTGCATATCTTAGTAGGGGAAAGATACGGAAAAAAATGGTCGAACCAGGAAAAAATTGGTACAGAAATTATTTTTGCACCACTGTGTTCAGAAAAGAGAGCTCTACAACATATCAAAAATCTAAACCTCCATCCCGTTGCGAAATTCCCGTTTTTTCACGTTTTTTGCGCCTATTTTTTAGATATTTCCAGAATCCGAGAATGAGGAACCGTGAAAAAAAAAAGTAGTTTATTGATTGTTTCCCTTTTAAGAAATGATTGTTTTTGGGCTCTTTTATTAGACAGAAACATCACGTTTAATCATTTAATTCTTTTTTATGTTTTGTTTTTGTATGAAGTAAAAAAAATCAAGCGACACACGATCACGGGGTATTTTTCGAAGAGGAGCACGAATTTTCGGTTCATTTTTCCCCATCTGAACAAATAGCCTAGCGGCGTTCCGAATCCATTTCTTTTCCCACCGAGCTTTATTGGTGACGACATTTTCCACCAGCTGGAAAGTCCCTTCTGATATTCTCTTTCTGTTGCACCATGCCTTGATCTTACACTCTTTAGGAAGTTGCTTCAGTCTGCTGAGCCTTGTAGAGCCACCTATCTGCAAAAAAACTCCTCAGATGGAAAGTATTTTGGACAATTTGCACAAAGGTGCAATATGAGAAGATCCCTGGCAAAAATGTCAACGACCCGTATGCCTCACTCGATCAGCTCTGCTTAGCTACCGGGTTCCTGAATGTCCCAAGACCGAGCTGGAATGGATTCATGCAGTCAGTTTTCTCTAACCAAATACATCATGAAACAGGAAACCTTCGCAGCAAGGCAAGCGTCTTGTTTTTGCCCATGATTGACCTCCTGTCTAGCATCAAATCCTGCCTTTACTCAACCTTGGACTTTTTAGCTTCACAAGGCAGAATCTACGGATTCAAACCCGTTCTCACATTTGACCAGCCGCTATAGTGGAAGTCTATGAAGATCCTCAAGTCCAACACGACGAATGAGCTGAGTAGTATTGTTCTCAAGTTAGGCGGTTTTCATTTGATGATGAGTTTCGTCGGAGGCATAGGACCCCTTATGCAAGGTTCTGGTCTGAAAGAGGTTCTGAAATTGGTATACGCGACTGGTGCAGTGCCACACATTCTTTCTGGAAAAGCGATTTCTAGAGCTGTTCGAGCTCACATTCTCGTGAGCTCGGCCATATATGCTCGTCTTCTCGAAGAAGAGCAAGCGACGTTGACGTCTCTAGACATGTCTACTGTCTTCGCTAACGTACTGGATGGATACCTCCCACCCGAAGATTTCAGTCAAGATCCCCAGCTCAAGCAACTTGAAAACTTTCTCAAGCAGAGACGCCAAGACCTGCTGACTCAGCGAACTGCGAAGCTCTGGTTTCAGTATCTTGAAATGGTTGGGATACTGCTTAAGTTCATACGTGCCGAGAGACTAGGTCTGTGGGATATGCACCTGAAATCCGCAGGAGATATACTTTTGCTTCTAGTAGTATCTGCACATAGCCTCAATGTCAAGTCAGTCTGGATATACCAGCAAGAGATGGCTAAGCTTCAAACTAGTCACTCACCTGCCTTTGAAGCATTTGAACAGGGAGGTCACACCATTAGAAGATCAGAGCGACGCTGGGCTGGGCTCTCGGCAGATCTTGTCATCGAGCAGGAGTATATGAGAAGTCTGAAAACATCGGGCGGTCTTACAACTGGAGGTAGGATGACAGAACAGCAGAGAGCCATTTGGGTTCTGTCAAGACCAGCATGCCTGGAGATCAACCTCTTGATGCAAAATTTGACAAAAATTGGTTACTCGACAAGTGAGCAGCGCCGCGACATGAGTTCCAGTAGAAAAGAGCATGACTTCGACGATACCCAGAAGCTCGTCGGATACTTCGGAGAATTTTCTCCGTTCAGAGGTGACAATCAGCTTAGAAACATTGCCAACGGCATAACTTCTTCCCAAGATGTTAATTTTGACGAGGCCGATGTGGCTGGAAAGTTGATTCTATGTAAGATGACGGGAAAAACCTTGAAGGAGCAAGTCTTCAAGAAAAAAGACCAAGTGACCCTAAAGAGTGCCAAAAAGGCGGGGTCCTCTGTGGTAGCGCACATAGATCCGGCGCTCCTTTTCCAGCGGTTTATAATAGTAGCCCAACGAACTGACCTCCGAGAAGAATACTTCAAGTACAAACTTTGTACGATTCCTCCTTCTCTTTTCGAAAGCGATGGCCTTATGAGAAAAGCAAATAAGCCAGAGATTGCAAAAGCAATCTTCCAGGCTTGCGGGATTGAGACTCAGTCACCCTCAAGACCTGCTTCTGCGTGTAACATCGTCTTGGATGATGGTTCTCTTCTAGATCGAGTTCCATGGAAGGTAGGGTCAACCTTCAAGGTCATCTTTGCTTCATACGTCCATTACGTACAAGCAAGGTACCCTAGTGCGATCGTTGTGCTTGACGGATATGAAGGTGGTCCAGCAATCAAAGATGCTACCCATTTACGTCGAGCAAGGATGGTTGGCCGCCAAGTCTTTTTCAGCGAAGAGATGACCCTCTACATGACGAAAGAAGAGTCTCTTTCATGTAAGACAAACAAAGGACGTTTCCTGAAGCTGCTCGGCAACCATTTCGAAGCCGTTGATTTTTGAATTTTCCACTCGGAAGCAGACGGCGACGTTCCGATTATAGAAAAAGGTAGAAGCTGCTAGTCATTTAGACATAATCGTGGTTGCCGATGATACTGACATCTTGGTTCTTCTGATCAGTCGATCTGATTCGCGTTCCGTTCGTTTATATTTATAACCAGAATCTAATTTTTGTAGTAATAGTTCAGCGTGGGATATTATTGAGATGAAGCAGAATCAAGGAACAGATGTCAGCAATCTCAACCGTTCTGTCATGCCGTGCTAGGTTGTGACACAACCTCTCACCTTTACGGAATAGGAAAGGGCAAAGCCGTTCAGCTGCTACTTTCCAACAAGAGTTTCAGGGACAGCGCTGCTATATTTGGCGATAAGCTCGCATCGCATTACGATTTTGTGGCAGCAGGAGAGCGAGCATTGTTGATACTGTACGGTTGCCCTGATGTTTCGAACCTGGACACTGCCAGAAAGCTAATCTTTCACAGAAAAGTGAGCACTGCCACCACTTTCGTGTATCCACAAGTACTGCCACCGACTCAGGCAGCAGCGAAGTACCACTCGCTACGTGTCTACTGCCAAGTTCAAATCTGGCTCGGGAACCCAGTAGACCCTTTACGCCTGGGATGGAAACTGCAGGATAACGAAGTTTTTGCGCCAATAAAAACAGATCTCCCTGCCGCTCCGTCTCAGCTGCTGAAAATTATCAAATGCTCGTGTCGTATTGACGGCTGTGATACTGAAAATTGTACCTGTAAGAAAAACGGAGTTGAGTGTACTATAGCCTGCCGTACCTGTAAGGCAAGCTCGTTCAACAATTCGAAGTTTCAAGAAGAAGAACTTAGTGAAGAAGAATAACAGTTAACTGTGATGATGAAAAATCTAGTTCCTACATTTTGATGATGTGCAATTTCTATATATTTGAAAAATAAGATAAAAGCTTTTCTCTGAACACATTAAGTTAGAACCTTGTCTTGGCGCTGAGGTGTTTGGCGCTGAGGTGTTTCGTCATTCCTGTTTATTGTTGTTTAGTCTTTTTTTTTCTAAGCCTTTCGTTTACATAGCCAAATATACTACAATACCGACAAACTTTTTCCGCAGAAGACCTTGATAAACGCTGGTAAGAGTTTTTTTTCACAACTAAACAGTTTTTTTTCCCCCTTTTTTTTTTTTGCTAATAAATATTTTTCTTTTGGTCAGGTAACGAAATGAGTATCAGAAATGAATTCAGAGCCAAAAGCTGATCTAAAAAGATGTGTAAAACATTATAGTTTACGTTTTTAATTTTTTTTTCCCGATTTTTGAGAAAATAAATAAAAAAACATTAAAAAAAAAAACATTTCGCATCGAGCTAGAGATTTAGATTTTTGATATGTTGTTAAGCATTTTTTTTTCCGGTCCGGATGGTGAAGAAACCATTTCTGTACCAATCTTTTCCTGGTCAAAACTTATTTTTCTCCTACTATCTTTAAAACCTTATAAATTGGGATTGAGCTAAGTTGTGAAGATGAAAACAATTATGTTGTACTTCCTTTAAGCAGAAGATCTATTTCGCAAGGTTTCACTTTTATACCACACAAATTTTTAAAGGTCATCAAAGGTCAGGACCAATTAGAGCGAGAAGGAATGGAGGTAGGTATTCCAAAATACCTTCCCAGGACATACTTTAGCCTGTAGACCCATCCCTGAAAGTTTCATTTTCCTAACCCAAATCCAAGATAGCCATAAGTGGCTAAAGTAGAATTTTACCCTTCTTTTATCTTATTCACACAAGCCCGTACCCAAGATGTTTTTTCGGAGGGGGTTTTACTCAAAGATTTTTTTCGGGGGGGGGGGGGGTGGCGTTTACACAAAAAAAAACTAAAAAAATGTATAATAAAATTTTTTTTATCCATTTTTGTTACATTTTAACGAGTCGAAAAAAAAATTCGGAAGGGGTTCAAATCCCCCTGGTAAATTTTTACCAAATCATATTATTGACTTACGAATTGACACTCGATGCCTTTTTTATGCTCTTTACGAATATAATAACATTTTTTTCGGAAATGAATTTTAGCCCCCACCCTTATATATACCAATTCAGGGTATATATTTGCATATAGGGGGTGGGGGAAAGTTTAATCTTACCTCTCATTTACATCATAAATAAAATTTACCCCCACCCCCCTAATGTGCAAATATATACCCTGAATTTGTATAAATAGCAGGGGCGGATCCAGGATTTTTTAGGGGGGGGCGCAAAATAGGTTGATCCGAAAATTTGAGTTAATTAGGTAAATTACACTACTTTGGACTACGCTAGATGGGAGCGCCCCCTTCCCTGGATCCACCACTTATAAATACGGGTGGGGGTAAAATTCATTTCCAACAAAATGCTTATTATAGCCTATTTGGAAAGTGCATAAAAAAAAGGCATAAAAAATCGAGTGGTATGTTTACTTTATTCATAAGTTAATAATAGGATTTGGTAAAAACTTACCACCCCTAAAGCCCTTCTGGGTACGGCCTTGTATTCACATATTTGCTTCAGAAGGGACCAGCCACTAAATATTTACATCCATTCAATTTGTGATCTACGTAGATATTTCCAAAAAATGGGCTTATAACAATGAAAACCTTTTTATCAGCTTGATATTTACAACGGCTTGTTAGCTCAGTTGGTTAGAGCGTCGTGCTAATAACGCGAAGGTCGTGGGTTCGATCCCCTCACGAGCCATATTTTTTACCTTTGATTAAACTTCTTTTCGGGTACCTTTTTTACATTCAGTTAGTAAATTTTTATACCAATAGATATTACTTTATTTTCTCTTATATTTCATTAGCCTAAATGAGCATTTTCAAAAAAAAGAAATGGGATTAACATCATTTCAATAATAGAGAATGGTGGGTAAAATGAACAATAGTAGGATTATAATAATTACTTTGTAATAGTATAATTACAAAAATGAATGTTATAAACAAAGAATATTACCAAGATAATCTTTGAATATTACCGACACAGACACCCCTTTTAAACTGAAATTAAATTATAAATAGATACAAGAAATGGTCCCTATGTAACATGCCAGTACTCACTAACTTCCCCAACTTCTTAATCCCCATATAACATCTCCCATTTGAAATCGTATCCACCCATTCCTCCCGGGAAAATTTCCTGCTTCAGGAGGAAATTTTCGAAACAAAACGTATTTCAGCTGAAAACAAATTTTTTCATTGTTTATTAAATGTAATAAATAAAATGAAATGTTGTTTTATTAGAGCCTGGTTTAAATACAAACTTGTACAAATTTGACAATTTACAAACTGATTTTTCACCCAAATTAACTGTTGTCAATTTTTTTTTGCCAAATTACCAAATACATTTACTAATTTGGCATATCAAAAATTGACAAGTCACCCAAGTTATCCCTTGTGAATATTTTTTGACCAATTACCAAACAACATTACTAAATTACCGTTTTGACAAATACGACAAGTTACAAATTAAGATTTTAGCCAAATTATCCATTGTCAATTTGTTTTACGAATATACCAAACAGTATTATGAAATTACCAACTTGACAAATTCCACAAATAAAAAATTTACATGAAAAATTAATTTAAGTCTGTCAAAAAGAACAAAAACTTGTTTTCACTTTTAGAACATTGATGATATACTCATCATTGTTCTCAGACCGCTGATAAGAGCAGAATGGTGATAGACGTGTGCATAAATCGACCAAAGATGTAAGATCTTAGTTCAAAGGTTTCACTTTTAAGCGTTTTCTGACAAAAGATGTAAGATCTTAGCACAGTGATGAGTTAAAAAACGGCCCTAATATACTCAGATAATCTTCTGACTTTTAGATCTTGTATATTCTTGGATCTTGTATATTCTTAGATCTTGCATACTAAGGTAATTATTGTAGGATAGCAACATATTTAGTTAAACAACAAAGTTTAATTATTGCATAATAATCCGACGACTAGTCACACTATTAAAGGCCACAAAAGCCATAATAGGCAGTACATACCATAACCCAGTCGACCGACTTATAGAAGGGATGCTGCATGATATCGTCGAATCCGGATTCTTTCCTACATCCAAGACGATCAGCTGGGTTTTTGTTCAAAAATCCCTTCAAAATTGATGACGCTTTTACGGACAGAGAACGAGGAATGCGAATTGTCTTCTCCAAAATAACTATAAAAACAAATAACGACATAATATCTAGGGGAGGATCTAACGGGCATATGCCCCCTGGCAGCTGACACCAATTATCATTATAACCAAAACCTTCAAGTACTAAATCCTTCAGAGGGGAACTCGAGACAAATAGATTTCTCACGGACGATAAATATGTGATTACTAGTTGGGTAGCCAATGAGAAGCCAGAAGAAAATAGCACAACTGCCCACTCGTACTTCGTCCTTTAAGATGGCATGGATGTATAAAGAAATAGGTTCCGAACATTTTTGTAGAAGACTTGATAGGATAAATAAAAGACGCTCTCCTTCTCGTTCATAATGAAAAGACGCGTGGGTATCGCTTGGAATTGTTTTGTTTAGTGCCTTACAATGTCAGGTCTTACCAATAAACGGGAAGACACTTATGATAAAAATATGGAGGTCTGCATTCTTACAAAGCTACTGATTTCCTATACTCTTTGGCGGCATTTGCACTACACATGCCTCAAACCGAAAAAATAAAAAATTGTGGCTTGCTCGTATCCATTCAATTAGCAATACATCCTGCTTTTTAAGCCTTCCCTCAATATGTCCCACTCTCTCGCTTTTCTGTTGATAAGACTGCCTTTTTCAAGCTTCATCCAAGGTATCCAGATGGGTGGTTTTGTAAGCTAAACAGCAGTTGGTGACTTTGGTCAGAGACCTCGAGCATGGCTAGTGCCGCAAGGCACCAACCCCTAGCCCTTTTGAAGGTCATCACAAGCCATGAAGTGGCATTACTTGACATCATTGGCCTTTCCTTATATCATAAAGCAAACGAGAATCTATGTGACTTGAATACACAAACCAATCCTATATCTGGTGATTAACTAACTACCATGACTATCGGCATATCATTAAGTAGCTGATGGCACCATGAGTCTTACTATAATAAATAGCAACAAATGACTTCCTTTTTAACTATTTTTTATATATAATTCACAAAACTAACCAATTAAACAATTTCCTATACAGAATCAGAAATAGTGACACTCTACTCAACTCGCGCAGTGATTCCTAAAATTGCTATCGCCCCCTCTTGGAATGCACAAATTATTCATTTCCTCGCTAACGTTGGAATTTCAATTAAAATGAATATGTATTAAAATAACCATAAAAATAATAAAAGACATAAAGAAAAAGTGAAAATACGAATAATTAAATTAAAACATTAAATTAAATAAAAAATGATTAAAGTAAACGCTAACCATTCTTCCACTCAATTTGCCCTTAGCTAATGTTTACAAAGTAACATGTCTTTAATATTAAAACCTCTCATTGAAAAGAACTTTTTCAATTAATGAAAATAGTTGAATCCCAAGTGGTGCTTTTACAATTTAGTTTTTTGTCTTTTTTGTATTGTTTGTTTTATGTATTTTGCTGGGTTTATTTTTCTTTTTTGTGCTGCATCAGTTCTTATTTACTACAAACGTGAAATACTGGGTTTCCAGTTTTATATCTTCATTTCTTCTCCATTCTACATTATATTCTTCATTTATTCTACATAATAGTAAAGTTCAAAAAACTTAAATAACAATTTATTAAGTTATTAATTCAAATAAACGTAATCTATTAATTCGCATAAGCTATTGATTATTAATCACACATATTCATATCTCTTATGGACTAGATAGAAAGAATAGTTACCTTGAAACAGGAAATCCTCGGTATTTTGATCGGGATTTTCTGACGCCCCAACTATGTCAAACGGACTTCTTCCAGCCAACATCTCAAAGAGCAGGACACCCAAAGCCCACCAATCGACACTGGGAAGGCAAAAAATAAAATATTACCGTATGATGAAAAGTTCAAAAAAAGAAAATAATCTGAAGCCCCAAATAAAAAAAAATGTTGAATTATACGACCCAAAGGGACAAAGGATAATGACCGTCCAGAACCATTGATGCACGCCAGCCAGGCTGCAGATCAAACTTGCAGCATCTGGAATCGAACACGAGCTTTCGTATTACCAAGCAGTGATCAATCCACAGTGTTATCACAGGGTAAATGACACAACCAATATTTCAACTCATTTTATGTTAAGGGGTATCAATATGGGTTATTTAAGATTTATTTATAATATTTGTTATATATTTATTTATATTATGTTAAGGGTTATTTTTTCACAGGGACAGGCAGCCAGGCTTTAAACCAACCTTGCAGTAGCTGGAATCGAACATGAGGCTTCGTATTACCAAGCAGTGATCAATCCACAGCCCTATCACAGGGTAAATGACACAGACAATACTAGTTACATTTACTTAATCTACTGAAGAATTGTCCCATTCCAAATTAAACCTTTCAACTCATTTTATATTAAGGGAACTCATTCTTTTCGGATTCCGTACCGCTACTGTCGAATTCAAACACCTTAATTTACAGCAAGTGTTATATGTGTCTGAACCGAACGTACCCTAAGGAGAGATGTACGTACCCTAAGTACGTACGGAAAGAACGTACCCTAAGGAGAGAAGTATAATCCAACAGGTCATCTTTTATATTTAGATGTTATATACAGGGACACCAGATCACAAAAATGCAGGGGGAAGAGGGGACAAGGATTTTTTTCAAGTTTTTACACAAAAATATGTCTTAAAAATCCATGGAGGAGGGGCATATTTTTCAATTTTTTAAACCAAAATACGAAAAAGAAGGTATTTTTTGAAAATATAGGGGGAGGGGGGCAATTCCCCCTTTCTCTTTCCAATTTGCGCCTCTGATTACATTACTGACTGTGCCTAATCTAGCCATATATACAACATTTTTGCTACAATAAACATTGACTGGGAGTACCTAACCTTACATTTTAACTTTTAGTAACAACAACCTTCACAGACAATATTTTATGCAATTTAAAATTTATATGCAAAAGTTAATGCAGATTTTTTTTTTAAGGACACCCTAGACGGCCAATCATTTTGATCAAAAGCTTCAGTCAATCAATTGATTATAACATGATTGACCGTTTAGGAATCGATTGAGTCATTCAAGCTTTCTATCAATCACCGTCAACCCCTGACTCAAACGTCAAACAGGTTCCTAGATGGTCAATCATGCTTTAATCAATTGATTGACGGAAACTTTTGATTAGAATGATTGACCGTCTAGGGTGTCCTCTAAAGGTAGAACCAGACACGTAAAATTTTCTAGAGAGGTTGAAAAGAAGCCCTCAAAAGCTGAAAGGAAATCCATTCAGAAGCAAAAAAAGGAAAGCTTTTTACATCCAATAAATCCAGTCCCTCCATCCGTTTATGCACCCCTCTCCCACGAATTGTGTTTTTCATAATTACTATTGTTATATAAAAAGGGAATAGTTTTAGTAAATGTAACGTTATAAAAAAAGAATGCACTCCAGTTATAAATATTTCCAATTAATGCTTATAATTCTATAAGTCTTAAATAGTGATAAATGATCCTGTAACAAAATGAAACCCCTTGTCTATATATGGTATCCCAAGAGTAGCAATCAAGGATTGTGAGTAATCAGCACTGGTTACTTGTGAGTAATTGGTAGAGGGTATATATAGGTATCTGATAATCCTAAATCAAAAACTTCAGACCTAATAAAAATTGATTAAATATATTTTTTAAATAAATTATATTTATATAAAAATAATTTATAATAAAAATTTATAAATAGATCTATAAAAAATTGAATCAATATAGGCGGGGAAATATTTATAAACAAAATAAGTTTATAAAAATTTATGCTGCAATTTTTAGGTCTGTTCTAGTTAGCTGGATCTGTCCATTAATATTTAATATATTGAGCCAAAACTTTTTTTTATGATATCTTTATTAGCTTGTTCTCATGGAAAGAACATTAATTTTTCCTTCGCAACATCGATTGAGGCAGAAAAACGCCAGGGGAAGCGGAAAACGCTAGATTAAACGGGAAAACGCCAAATGAGATGGGAAAACACCAGGGGAAGCGGAAAAACACCAAGTAAGGCCCAAAACCCTAGGTGAAGCAAAAAACACCAGGACCAGCTGCAAGAGAAAGAAGAAAGAGAACATGAAAATACAATCAACCTTATAGGAAAGGGTTGAAGAAATTCAACTTGAAAAATACCACGTCTTTTCCCGAAAATCTTATAGGAACCCATTCACCCTTTCAGGATTTAGTTAAAATCCATGCGTCAAGTCCTACCTTTAGTTTTCACTTCGCTATACCTACCTTGCATCTTGTTGTTTTATTTTAGAGTTGTGTTTTTTCAATCGTTTTCAGCACTGCGGATAATATCTGCAGTTTATTTTCCTACTGCCGTTTTTTCCAGCACTGCGGATAATATCTGCTGTTTCTTTTCCTACTGCCGTTTTTTTTTCAGTACTGCGGACAATATCTGCTGTTTCTTTTCCTACTGCCATTTTTTCCAGCACTGCGGATAATATCTGCGGTTTCTTTTCCTACCGCCTTTTTTTTCCAGCACTGCGGATAATATCTGCTGTTTCTTTTCCTACTGCCGTTTTTTTTACCGCCCAGCGGATAATATCTGCCGTTTGTTTTCCCACAGCCGTTTTTTTCAGCACTGCGGATAATATCTGCAGTTTCTTTTCCTGCTGCCGTTTTTTCCAGCACTGCGGATAATATCTGCAGTTTCTTTTCCTACTGCCTTTTTTTCCAGCACTGCGGATAATATCTGCCGTTTCTTTTCCTACTGCCGTTTTTTTCCAGCACATCGGCTAATATATGCGGTTTCTTTTCCTACTCCCGTTTTTTTTACAGCACAGCGGATAATATCTGCAGTTTATTTTCCAACTGCCGTTTTTTTTCCAGCACAGCGGATAATATCTGCAGTTTCTTTTCCTACTGTCGTTTTTTTCCAGTACTGCGGATAATATCTGCTGTTTCTTTTCCTACTGCCGTTTTTTTTCCAGCACAGCGGATAATATCTGCAGTTTCTTTTCCTACTGCCGTTTTTTTTCCAGCGCTGCGGATAATATCTGCTGTTTCTTTTCCTACTGCAGTTTTTTTTCAGAGCTGCGGATAATATCTGCAGTTTCTTTTCCTACTGCCGTTTTTTTCCAGAACTGCGAATAATATCTGCAGTTTCTTTTCCTACTGCCGTTTTTTTCCAGCACTGCGGACATTATCTGCAGTTTCTTTTCCTTCTGCCGGTTTTTTCCAGCACTGCGGATAATATCTGCAGTTTCTTTTCCTACTGCCATTTTTTCCAGCACTGCGGATAATATCTGCTGTTTCTTTTCCTACTGCCGTTTTTTTCAGAAATGAGGATAAAATCTGGAGTTTATTTTCCAACTGGCGTTTTTTTCCAGTACTGCGGATAATTTCTGCTGTTTCTTTTCCTCTTGCCGGTTTTTTTCCAGCACTGCGGATAATATCTGCAGTTTCTTTTCCTACTGCCGTTTTTTTCCAGCACTGCGGATAATATCTGCAGTTTCTTTTCCTACTGCCGGTTTTTTCCAGCACTGCGGATAATATCTGCGGTTTCTTTTCCTACTGCCATTTTTTCCAGCACTGCGGATAATATATGCAGTTTCTTTTCCTAATGCCGTTTTTTTTCAGCGCTGCGGATAATATCTGCAGTGTCTTTTCCTACTGCCGTTTTTTTACAGCACTGCGGATAATATCTGCAGTTTCTTTTCCTACTGCCGTTTTTTTTCCAGCACTGCGGATAATATCTGCAGTTTCTTTTCCTGCTGCCGTTTTTTTACAGTACTGCGGATAATATCTGCAGTTTCTTTTCCTACTGCCGTTTTTTTCAGACCTGCGGATAATATCTGCAGTTTCTTTTCCTACTGCCGTTTTTTTTAAGAACTGCGGCTAATATCTGCAGTTTCTTTTCCTACTGCCGTTTTTTTCCAGCACTGCGGATAATATCTGCAGTTTGTTTTCCTATTGCCGTTTTTTTTTCAGCACTGCGGATAATATCTGGAGTTTCTTTTCCTACTGCCGTTTTTCCCAGCACTGCGGATAATATCTGCAGTTTCTTTTCCTACTGCTGTTTTTTTCCAGCACTGCGGATAATTTCTGCTGTTTCTTTTCCTACTGCCGTTTTTTTCCAGCACTGCGGATAATATCTGCTGTTTCTTTTCCTACTGCCGTTTTTTTACAGCGCTGCGGATAATATCTGCAGTTTCTTTTCCTACTGCCGCTTTTTTCCAGTACTGCGGATAATATCTGCTGTTTCTTTTCCTACTGCCGTTTTTTCCAGCACTGCGGATAATATCTGCTGTTTCTTTTCCTACTGCCGTTTTTTTTTCCAGCACTGCGGACAATATCTGCAGTTTCTTTTCCTACTGCCGTTTTTTTTCAGCACTGCGGATAATATCTTCGGTTTCTTTTCCTAATGCCGTTTTTTCCAGCACTGCGGATAATATCTGCAGTTTCTTTTCCTACTGCCGTTTTTTTCCAGCACTGCGGATAATATCTGCTGTTTCTTATCCTACTGCCGTTTTTTTCCAGCACTGCGGATATTATCTGCCGTTTCTTTTCCTACTGCCGTTTTTTTCCAGCACAGCGGATAATATCTGCTGTTTATTTTCCTACTGCCGTTTTTTCCAGCACTGCGGATAATATCTGCTGTTTCTTTTCCTACTGCCGTTATTTTACAGCACTGCGGATAAAATCTGCTGTTTCTTTTACTACTGCCGGTTTTTTCCAGCACAGCGGATAATATCTGCAGTTTCTTTTCCTACTGCCGTTTTTTTCCAGCACTGAGGATAATATCTGCAGTTTCTTTTCCTACTATCGTTTTTTCAGCACTGCGGATAATATCTGCTGTTTCTTTTCCTACTGCCGTTTTTTTCCAGCACTATGGATAATATCTGCAGTTTCTTTTCCTATTGCCATTTTTTTCCAGCTCTGCGGATAATATATGCAGTTTCTTTTCCTACTGCCGTTATTTTCCAGGACAGCGGATAATATCTGCTGTTTCTTGTCCTACTGCCATTTTATTCCGGCGCTGCGGATATTATCTGCAGTTTCTTTTCCTATTGCCGTTTTTTTCCAGTACTGAGAATAATATCTGCTGTTTATTTTCCTACTGCCGTTTTTTTCCACCACTGCGGATAATATCTGCACTTTCTTTTCCTACTGCCATTTTTTCCAGCACTGCGGTTAATATCTGCAGTTTCTTTTCCTACTGCAGTTTTTTTCCAGCACTGCGGATAATATATGCAGTTTCTTTTCCTGCTGCCGTTTTTTTCCAGCACAGCGGATAATATATGCAGTGTGTTTTCCTAATGCAGTTTTTTTACAGCACTGCGGATAATATCTGCTGTTTCTTTTCCTACTGCCGTTTTTTTCCAGCACTGCGGATAATATCTGCAGTTTCTTGTGCTACTGCCGTTTTTTTCCAGCACTGCGGATAATATCTGCTGTTTCTTTTCCTACTGCCGTTTTTTCCAGCACAGCGGATAATATCTGCAGTTTCTTTTCCTACTGCCGTTTTTTTTAGCACTGCGGATAATATCTGCTGTTTGTTTTCCTACAGCCGTTTTTTTCCAGCACTGCGGGTAATATCTGCTGTTTCTTTTACAATTGCCGTTTTTTTCCAGCACTGCGGATAATATCTGCAGTTTCTTTTCCTGCTGCCGTTTTTTTCAGCACTGCGGATAATATCTGCTGTTTCTTTTACTAATGCCGTTTTTTTCCAGCACTGCGGATAATATCTGCAGTTTCTTTTCCTACTGCCTTTCTTTACAGCTCTGCGGATAATTTCGTGAGTTTATTTTCCTATTGCCGTTTTTTCCAGCACTGCGGATAGATTATTCAGTTTCTTATCCTGCTGCCGTTTTTTTCCAGCACTGCGGATAGTATCTGCTGTTTATTTTCCTACTGCCGTTTTTTTCCAGCACTACGGATAATATCTGCAGTTTCTTTTCCTACTGCCGTTTTTTTTCAAGTTCTGCGGATAATTTCTGCAGTTTATTTTGCAACTGCCGTTTTTTTTCAGCGCTGCGGATAATATCTGCTGTGTCTTTTCCTATTGTAGTTTTTTTTCAGAGCTGAGGATAATATCTGCTGTTTCTTTTCCTACTGCCGTTTATGCCGTTTATGTTTATGGTGTTTCCAATGGTAAAGTTTTCATTTCGTTCCAACACCATTTCTGAGGGTTTTACGCTCTTTTTTGAAACTCCAATAAATTCAGTTTTGCAGCAAGTTTTACCATTAAGATTAACCGAAATCATAGGTATCCTGAACAGCTTTAAATGGCAATTCTTCCTCACTTGACAGTTTTTCTAAAACAATTTTTTTTAAGTTTTCAGTAACTATGGGCTAGAATTCGTTGTTTATCATCACTGCTTCCCATGCGAAAAAGTTATTGTTCTATTTGCTCAAATGAGGTATTGAAATTCTCCTAACCGAGGTCTTCGGTTATGAAGATTCCAATGATGCAGTTTTCATTTTGACCTTACACCATTTTTGAAGAGTTTCAGGATTTTTCAAAATCCAAACAATTTTTTTTCGTAAGAAATTTTTACCATTAAGATTAATCTAAATAATAGTTACCAATCCTAAGTCAGCTTTGAAGGGCGATTTTTCCTCACTTGCCTTTTTTTAGTACGTTTTTAAATTTTTGGTTACTATGGTATCGAATTCACTGCTTACTAGGTTGCGGCACACCCCACAATTATGATGATTGGCATTTCGCTGGGTTACGCTATGACGGCGATAATCTTTATTTCAGACGAGCGTAGGCTTCGTCACTTATCAGTTAACCGTACTTTGTTACCAGAATGGTCAATTACCTAACAAATTCTTTGTTCAAGGACATTTTTGACAAATCAAATTTCTGTTTCAAATCATTTTTTAATCATTATTAATACATAACGCTTCAATCCTTTAACATGGATTTAATAGAAACTAAAAAACTACTAAGGACCAATTCACAATGAAAGTTCACCGATATCGAGATTTAGCTAATGTTAATTTGAGCCAATCAGATTTTCCAACAAATTTTCTAATAGGCTGAAAAATTTTATGAAAAATTCTGATTTGCTTAAATTAGCGCTATCTAATTCCCAATATTAGTAAAATCTCATTGTGAATGGACCTTAACGGTACTGACGGTGCAGCATTGCGACGCTAAACTATTTTTCTTTAACAAACTTATTCTTAATTTATTAGAACTGGCAATCAATAACAGATCTTTGTTTATTGACATCTGACCTGAAATATCCAACATGTAGGAGTATTCTTTTATTCATAAACAATTTTTAACTGAACACAAAAATGTTAGGGCTAGGTTAGATGGGCCTGTTAAAGCTTTTCCAATGCAAATACAACAGGGGCGTCCCGAGAGGGGGGGGGCCTCGTCCCCAAATTTTTTTGGCATTCGGTAAAATTTCGGCAGAAATTTTGCAAAATCGGCCAAAATTTAGCAAAATTCTTGATTTCTGCAGAAAATTCGACATAAATCAGGTAGCAATTCGGAAAAATTTACGAAGATCGCCTTATTTCTATCTTAGAGTTTACGTGTTTAACAGGTTTTACTCAGTCACCACTGGACGACCATCGGGTTATACTCCGTTAACCTCAACAAATGAAAGTGTTTTAAAGTTTAGGCACTTTATCTACGCTCTAAAATAATACTCAAGTGCTCAATCAGATGTTTGACTCTTGAGATATTATAATCATGTCGTTTTGACATGGACGCACTAAAAGTCTTTCGACTTAGTTCAATATCCCACTCAGCATTCCATGCAAATTTCAACTTAATACCGTTAGCTGTTCCAAAGATATTTCAGATACCTCTTTTTGACAATCTAGATACACGACATAAATGTATTTTCGATAGTGTTTGCTTTATGAGTGTTGCAGCAACATTTCCCCTATAAAAATTATCTTTATCTTTAGCTTCTTTTTTATAATTTCTATAAAGCTGACAAAAAAGTTTTAATTCACAATGAATTTGCTGTAACAACACCGATACTAATCAATAGCAGGCAATTTTAGAAACTTTATATGAAAGTTCTGGACCTATTTCAAAGAAATAATATAAGACACTGAAATTTTCATTTAAACTTTTTAATTTTGAATCAATTTTTTTACGAGAATACTCGCAGGAAAAAAGCTTACTTTTAGTAAAGCTTTAATCTTGATTTAGTCTTTTTTTACCTGAAAAGTGATAAAAATTGCTTGCATTTAGGAGAATTACTATATGAATAAAATTTTTGGTAACAAAATATAAGGACGATTTCAAACAAAATTTTTAGGGACTAGCGATAGTTATTCTCCATTTAGTGCCAACATAGTAAGTAGTCAAACATTAGGTACATTTACACATATTCATATAATTCATCTAGAAAGAAATTGAATACATCACTTGATGCCTTTTTATGCTCTTTCTAAGTTGAATAGTCGCTTCTGAAAACAATTCCGTTTTGAGCCTTTAAAGCGGCTCAAAATAGCCTATAATAACCAAAAGTTTAAAGAAAAAAAATTCAAAGAAACTGTCTAGTGAGAAACAATTGCCACTGGTTGCTGATTCAGGAATGGTAATTTCAAATTTCCCTAGTCTTATTAGTAAAATGCTATTTTGAAAATAACTTTGTAAAAAAAAAAATTTAATAGCCTGAAACCCCTCCGAAAAGACGTCACAGCAAAACAAAAGTGCATCATTGGAACCATCTTTGTTGAAAACTCTAAATAGGAAACTTACAGCCCCAATCTTGAACAACAAGGAAAATGAAATTTTTGCATAGGTCGCACTGATGCTTCCTCTTTTGTTTTTCTAATAAGGGTACTGTAATATCATAAAAGTAGTTGTAAATCTTTGAATCATTTTTTGGTCTCCAATTACCTTCAAATGGCTCAAAGATCATTGAATTACCCTTAGTCTATGCCTGTCTATCTTAGTTCTAACCTAGGATGGATGATAGACCATCATCAACAAGTGAAATTAATCATTTTCATGCAACTTGGAAAAAGTTATGCCAGCTTTACCTCTCAAACAGACTATCTGTTTTGGCTTTTCTCTAATTAGCCATGGCTTGGCTCTCAAGTCTTTCATCATTTTCAGTCCGTTGATTTTTGAATTATCAACTTAGTGGGAGTGATGAAAGACTCGAGAGTCAAGCCTAGTTTTAAAGCTGGTTTTTATATCTAATTAGTTTTTAACAAATTTTTTTAGTTTTACATCACAGTCTAAAAACTGTAGACAAGGTAATAAGTTACATTTTGAGGTCCCACTAAGGGCAACTAAAATTTTGGAAGAAACAGCTAGCGAGAAAAATAAGAAAGATAAAATAAAACTATCAAGCCGTAAAAAGGATAGAAAGAGAAAAACATGTGGCTATAAAAGTTAGAAATTGATGGAAAAAAAACAATCGCTACGTCTGGTGGTAGACAAGGTTCAGATGCGCGAGATGACTAAGTATATATTTGTATATATTTTCCTTTGTAGAGAAAAATAAATATGCATTAAACTCATATTGTCATAGGTATTTATACCTGAAGCTGTATTCCTCTCCTCGCAGGATTTCTGGGGCTATGTAATTTGGAGTCCCACAAAAAGTAGATGTTGTATCGCCTGGTCGAATACCCTCTTTACACATACCATAGTCAGTGAGTTTAATATGCCCTTCATGGTCCAACAGTACATTATCCAGCTTCAAATCACGATAAATAATACCTGGAAGTACGTCAATTTTGGTCTATCATACGAATAATGCCAGCAACCAAAACGATTAAAGACCAACTTTTAAAAAAGTGATTAAATATATGAAAACAAACATTTCTAAAACAAACATAAATGATCTAGCTAGATAAAACAAAATATCTATATAATACCCATGGAAAAGACATCTGTCTAACATAAAAAATGGGAAAAAGTTCTGTAAATCAAAAAGACAACTAAAATTGGTCAGTAATGCACTTCACAAATATTATATCTGTTACATTTTTTCCCTTTTTGAAAAAGAAAAATTATAAATTTAGTTTTGAAAAGGAGAGGAAGTAATACAAACAAAAGTGTTGCCAGTTATTTGGTGAGTGTTTTGGAGACTCACACACAGTGGCGTAGGAAGGAGAGTGGCAGTCCACGGATATTTTCTTAGGAAACAGCAGTAACTATAGGAAACTAAGAGACAAGGGTCGGCAGTAAAAAAAAGAGGAAAATATGAACATCATGAGCTCACTAGGGTAATTCAGGAATGTCTTTCGTAAATTTTTTTCTTTTGGGAAAAGATGGAATGTGTTTAGTGCAAATTTTGCTTTACGCAAGGCGAATCTGTAATTCGTAAACGTCCCATTTAAATTGGTCAAGGAACCGTTGGGTTACGTAAGATCTGTGAGAATGGGCATTATCGTAGATCAGAACGTTTCCATGCCTCTTCTTCTTCAGCCTGTGTTTTCTTCAGTTTTGGATAGACGTTAACAAGTTTCTTAATAATAATCTACGATAGTTGCTGTTCCCGGCTGTATTAACTGCACAAGCAATACACCTCTTTAATCCAAAGAAGCAGTTGCTGTAGATCTTGCGGCTGTTCCATTTTTGGGGAGAGGGGGGGGGGAAGGTTTGTCTGAGAAGTTTTTGTGCATCTATTATTGTGCATTTTTGAACATGTTATCAACTAATACTAACATTTTTGCCGGTTTGGTAATAGTAAATCCAAACTGACGAGGAGTTAAGCAGACCAACCATCATAATTCACTCCAAATCCGCTGTTGTGCATTTTCTAACATAATGTCATGTTATCAACTGACATTGACATTGTCATCGGTTGGTAGCAGTGATTCCAAAATGGAGAAGAGCTTAAGGAAACCATCACAAGTCACTTCGAATTTGTTGCTGTGCATTTACGAACATGTTCTCATGTCATCAACTGACACTAACATTGTTGTCGGGTTTGTAGTAGCGATTCCAAACTAACAAGGAGCTGAAGTAAATCTTAAGAACTCACTTCGAATCCGTTGTTATGCATTTTCAACCATGCTGTCATGTTATCAACTGAAACTGACATTGTTGTCGGGTTGGTAGCAGCGATTCCAAACTGACGAGTAGCTTAAGGAGACCGTCACAACTCACTGCAAATCCGGTGTTATGCATTTTCAAACATGTTGTCATATTTTGGAGTTCCCGGAAATCGTCACATCTTATTGGCGATAATCGCTACTGGCAACACTCCTAAGGAAAGAGTATTACTAAACTTGTTCACAGATACGACAAATGTCTCAATCAGTAAGGTAATTATCAAGAGAATTAACCTTAATTGCATTTTACTTTTGACCATTTTTTTTTTTTATTCCCCCATCTTTCTTTAGAGCCAATCAGAGATTGAAAAAACCTTGTACATTTATTTATTTTCAATTTCTGTCTTTTTTTATATCCAGTAAGTTAATCTTACATAAACCAATATAAGAAAATCTTTTTATATTGTCACAATTTTTTTATCAATTAATTTTTATAATTTTTAACTAATTAACTATTTTTATAATAGTTTGATAGTTAACATAGTCACGATAAATAAAATTCAAAAATAAACCAAATTACAACACTCACCTCGTTTATGTAGAAAATTTAAGGCCAATGATATCTCAGCAGAATAGAATCTGGCATGTTCCTCAGGTAGGCGGCGCTGACGCTGCATATGATACATCAAATCCCCACCCCGAACAAATTCAATAACAAAGAAAAGACGCGAAGCAGACTGAAAGCAGGAATGAAGACCAACAAGGAATGGATGATTTGATGCTGTTTCAAAAACATGTTTCTCAGTTTGTACCCAATCAATATCCTGGAAATGACCATATTAAAAGACAAATATTTGTCGAAAGAAGTCTATAAAGGTAAACATACAAGGGTAAAAGTTGAGAGAAGAGGTAAAAGTTTATGAAGAAAAATGTTACAGAACATTTTACAGTAATTGTCACCTCATCAAACTTTTCTTTTTTATGGTTGTAGGTGTTCATAGTGGTGCAATAACCTACTATAGTAGCCCAATTTTGGATCCCCTTTAGTGGAGCCACAGCCAGTACCTACCATTGACAAAAAAAGGCCCAGTTAATCGATGAATCTCACTATGACCTTCTTGTCTAAGGACTGTCCTCAGTTTTGACCAATATGTTTTCGTTGTACGAACGAACCCACTGAAACTACTAGAGGAACTGTTTTAAAAGTGAAAGAACCCAGAGAAACAGTTTCTATTTCTCTGGAGACAATCTTTTTTTTTTGCATGTTCGGTTTCATTAAAAAACTTGTTTACTATCTGGCTACTGCGTTTCTCAATAGTTAGTCCTTTTTATCCCTAAATTCACAGTGCCAGGTACAATTAAATATCTTATTCACCGCTAGTCTTTAATCGAGGTTTATAGATGACTATTGAATCTTTTTTTTTTTGAAAGAGTCAACAGAGAAACTTTTAAGGATTCCTTCCTTAGGAAGATCATTCCAGATCAAAGTGCAACGTCGGATGAAGCTGTTCTTCAAGTACTCTGTTCTCGGCTTTCCACCCACACGATGATTGGACCGAGCTGTGTGCCTTTATGTCTGTATTGTTAGTTGGACTATTGGGGGAACAATACGAGAAAGCTCTAGAGAAGGAGATGAATTCAGGTACTTGTAGAAAACAGGCATCGACGCTACATCAAACTTCTCACTAACAGACTAAAGAGAGTCGTGAGGAACGACTAGATCGGCCCTAGTAGCCCTATTTTAGATCTTTTAGAATGGCGTCAGCAACGTTTCCGGAGCACCAGCATACAGCGAATATCCATACTCGACATTGGGTCTGATGCAAGACTTTTAAAAAGGGATGATCGAGCAGTAGAAGGTTTTTGTAGCAAAGCGTTATCACCAGCTTTCTTGCGCACGAGGTTCTCATCCGACCAAAGTGAGTGTTCCAAGAGAGATATGTGGAGAAGTAGACTCAAAGGAAACGAAGCTCGTCGACTTGCTTTATAGCTTCGTATTATCCTTTTGAGGAGCAATGATACTCTCCAGCTATATACTCTCTACCTTAACCTTTGGCTAGAAAAAGCGTTATCCCCTTTTAAATTTTATTTCGTTTTTTACCCTTTTTCATCCTCATTTAATTTAAGTCCTTGTCATCTTTTCCTTTCTGATCTAAATTTCGTTTTTAACCAAACCTGTGGCAACGTGGAATTTGTAACGTGGCAAAGACGAAGTATTTTCGCGTTTCGAATGCCAGAACAAAAATGAGCGACATTGGGAATATATATATATATATATATATATATATATATATATATATATATATATATATATATATATATTCTAATATTTTTTCCTCTTTCCAGTAGAACCTGCTAAATGATATATTTTCCATAAAAAGTCTTATAATATGACCAGGAGTGGCCCTAAAATCGCCACTATTTCTCAGATCAAGTTTCAACAGCAAGATATCCATAACTGAATACATCTGAAGATAACTATAGCTGGAGAGCATCATTACTCCTCGCATATAAGGTTTTTGTAAAAAAAAGAGGTCCTAGTGCCCTTTTTAAGAGTCAAAATGATCGGAGTGATCTCCTTTAAAGGAAACCTTTAAAGGGGCTAATTCAAATCAAAATTAAAAGCTCTAGCGCCCTTTTTTAGAGTAAAAAGAAATTGGAGGGCAAACAGCCCTCCTCCCAAGGCCATTCATTTTTCAAACAGATCAAGTCAAAATTTTGAGACGGCCAATTTTTCAGCACAGTAGAACGGTTCAGCAACTATGTCTCTAGGGATATTGTGCATGTCAATCCTCCCCCTCCTACAATAATGTAACTGGCCCATTTATTTTTACGCTAATTGTTGTTTTGAAATTATATCAAAAGGCACTGTTTGTGGTTGCCAATAAGAAACCTCAGCATTATATCGAGAACAGCTGGGGATATTAAGTTAAACTTTCGGGGCTTCTACTATTACTACTTCTGCTCTTAGAAATTAAATAAATAAAAAAAATACAAGTGTATCCAGGTTGTCAAAGAACATAAATAGAATAAATTGGGAATGATAACAAGTTTTATTTTTCAGGTCAACTTGAGGAGGTATAAAATTAAATTAAACAATACTATTTGTATCCGGAACAAAAATTGTTGAAAAATTTTCTCCAACATTCAAATAGCAAGCCAAACTATGGATTCTTATAGAAAGAAAAAAAGAAAAGATTTAAAATATTATTTTTCCATGAAAAAGACTATTTCAATAAAAACGAATAGAAATTAGTTTAAAAAGCCTTTTTCACAAAAGAAGTTTTTCAAAGAAAATTAAAGATCTCTATTAAGCCAAAAATGAGCAGAAATAAAGTCAAATAATCTTCAAAACGTAAAACTACCACATATCATTATCAATAAATAAATGAAACTCAAAACGAACAGAAATTACAATAAATAACCGAGTCAAACTCAAAAGGAGCAAAAATTAACACGAGTAAGGCTGAGAACCCCCCTGCATTCTCAAGACCAGAACGTAATTTGCATTTTACTGAAAAAAAAATACATTTTATATGTCTTAACTTTTTTTACTTTAATGAAAAAAATATTAAAACATTAAGGAATAAATATCAGTATATTTATATTAAACTGACAATCCACGGTCATTTTTTTTTTTTTTTTTTTTCAATAAAGTGTTTTGTGGTGTTTCAGTTGCATTTATTTACTGATGGTGATTTGTGGTAGTTTTATGCTTGGAAAATTATTTGACTCAATTTCGGCTCATTTTTGGATTAATGTAACTCTTTACTTTTCTTTGAAAAACTTGTTTTGTGGAAAAAAAATTTAATTAATCTCTGCAAAAATCCATTCTGGGTGTGAATCTCATTTTGAGACGCCGAGAATGGGTGTGCCACTTGCCCTTATTTCCGACAATATTCGGTTAATATCTTATAGCCTACTCTGCAAGGTGTTCTGGTAATACGAATTCAGACACCTCCCTCCATTAATTCCCCACGAGGCACATCAGGTCTTTATCCCCAAAAGCAAGAACTAGGAGACTAGCATTTGCCTTCTACAAAGTTTGGTTCAAATCTTGCCACCTTTTCCAATAAATGGTTTAACAACATGACTGATCCCTTAATCTCCTCCCCTCCCCCCCCCCCCGCAGGGAATTGATTATGTCAAAATTCCTGAAAAGCACAACTAGGACGCTTCCTCTAACTTCCAAAAAAGTTTGATTGTGATCCAATAGCCTCTTTTGGTAGGTGTTCTAATCACAAAAATATATTTAGAACTCCCTCCCTCCACATAGGGACCACCAAGCAGAGCACTTACTCTTAATACTACTACAACTAGGGTATTAGAACACTACTACTACTACTACTAACAACAACTGACTGCGGCACCAAGCCGCCTGAGGCCAACAGAGTTGCGGACGCTCCTCCTCCGTTTCAATTTATTCAAAGCCTTTTAATCCTCTAAAGAATTTCCAATTTCCCTTAAATCCTTCCTTACGACCTCCTCCCACCCATTCGGGGACGATCCATTTTTCATTTGGCCCAAGATGGTTGGCCAAAAAGGACGATCATTGGCAATGTGTTTCATCTACAGAACATGCCCTATCTATCTCAATTTTTCTCTCATTATAGCCCTAGAAAACTAAAGATACATTGACTGATCAATGATACCCTAGGGATCATTGATCAGTCCCTGGAGTTGTGTTTTATTTGTGTGTTTATATTGAGTAAAGTCTAACTTCAAAAGTTCAAAGGAATAAAACCGCATTTTTTGTACAGCATAATGTTTTAAATATGTTCAGTCAGACGGGTGCCCAAAACAATCAGCAAACAATTTCTCTGGAAAATATCTAATAGATTCTCCTTCTTAGAGTACTTATATTCTAATTCCATCAAAGTCGAAACTTTTAACATCAGATCCTATGATTGGCAGATTTGCTTTACCAGAATTATTTCCTAGAAGTCTATAAGAGATGCAAAACCTAGCCTCAGATCACAAAGGGTCAATTTTATTTTTTACCCGACATCGACGCAACAAAATCACTAAGAACTTTAATGTTTATAATTTATGACAGCTTATGGCAGTTTCTTATATTTATGACAGTTTTTTTTACTTCTTATTAAAATTATTGAGCAAGATAAAAATAGAAATGGCTTAAATTTTTTTCTAGAGAATTACTGGACATTTTGCATTCTTCAAAAAAGCATTTCTGCCGGTGTCACGATCCATTTATTGAAAAACTTCATCGTTACAGGACTGGACATCGTTACTGATCATTCCTGGACACCTTTTCACCACCAAAATAACAAAAACAAACAACAACAGTAAAGCAGTAGAGTTGCTCCGCAACATAATTAGGCCTGCGATCTTTATAAAAGCAACAAGTATTTGCAATAAAAATTGTTTGTCATAGCTATCCCTCTTTTTGGCGGTTTCACAACCAAAATAAGAAAAACAAACAACAACAGTAAAGCAGTAGAGTTGCTCCGCAACATAATTAGGCCTGCGATCTTTATAAAAGCAACAAGTATTTGCAATAAAAATTGTTTGTCATAGCTATCCCTCTTTTTGGCGGTTTCACAACCAAAATAACGAAAACAAACAACAACAGTAAAGCAGTAGAGTTGCTCCGCAACATAATTAGGCCTGCGATCTTTATAAAAGCAACAAGTATTTGCAATAAAAATTGTTTGTCATAGCTATCCCTCTTTTTGGCGGTTTCACAACCGTCAAAACAATAAAAATTTATTAGTAAAACTTGATCCCACGGCCCCCAGTACGCTACGATAGGCTACGACAGTATCACAGCGCCAGTTGACTGTGCAAGACGCCGCAGGTTCGAGCCATCCTGGTGGTAGATTTTTATAGAAAATTTCCATTATCGTCGCTTCACCTCATCTGATATTTTATGAATCGTGCATTAATCCTTCAGAGGTCATTCTGACACATCTAAGAGTTGAGGTTACGATAATAAGGCTATATTACAAAAACTGATTATTAATTTGAAAATTGATTCCGAATAAACCAGTATAAGCACGCAGGCAGAGATGAAGGGTTACTTATTTCAGGTCCGTGTATTTCATTCTTGGTCCCACAAAAGAAGTCCTTTAATTTCCCATATCTTCCATATAATTTACCTTTTTGCTTGTTTTTCAAAACTGTATACCTCCTTCCCTAAAAAAATTCCACGTAGACACCTGTAAATCAAAATAATAGCGATCGGTTAGGAAATCGACAGTAAATACCTACTTCATCATCCGTGACAAGTTCTTTTTTTATTACTTTCATGGCATAAACTCGTCTATTCTTCCTTAATTCAACAAGTAATACTTTGGCATAAGATCCACGACCAATAACTCGAACCAACTCAAAATCTTTGATTGAATACTGACGCTGAGTTCCGGGTTCAAGAGCTTCGTCTGGAAAAGAGAGAAAGAGAAACTAAGCAAGAAAGCAGTTTTTACAAACATCTTAATGTAGAAAGTTAATGTAGAAAGCATCTTAATGTAGAAAGCTAATGTAGAAAGCATCTTAATGTAGAAAGCTAATGTAGAAAGCATCTTAATGTAGAAGGAATCTTAATGTAGAAAGTTACTGCAGAAAGCGTCTTAATGTAGAAAGCTAATGTAGAAAGCATCTTAATGTAGAAGGAATCTTAATGTAGAAAGTTACTGCAGAAAGCGTCTTAATGTAGAAAGCTAATGTAGAAAGCATCTTAATGTAGAAAGAATCTTAATGTAGAAAGTTACTGCAGAAAGCGTCTTAATGTAGAAAGCTAATGTAGAAAGCATCTTAATGTAGAAAGCTAATGTAGAAAGCGTCTTAATGTAGAAAGCTAATGTAGAAAGCATCTTAATGTAGAAAGAATCTTAATGTAGAAAGTTACTGCAGAAAGCGTCTTAATGTAGAAAGCAAACTAGTTATAGCAGAAACACGGTATTGGTAGTCGCTACGAAGGTAGTCATAGTAGGAATGACACACAATTAAGTTGGACCTCTAGATTGCAAGTAGCCACAGATTGGTAATTAACAATCTCATAAACCCTTAAATTACTATTTTTTGAGAATGAAAGATTTACTTATAAAGTATAGCAACCAAAGAATTTATTCATATTAGAAAACTTAATGTCTATGTTATCGTGAATGTCCGAAATCTGGTTAATGTCGACATTCGCCGGTGCATGTAAGAAATTCGTTTTTCTCTGCTTGGGTTCAATTAGCTTCGCGAGTACTCTTTTTCAGTCTTATACAAGCTTTGATGGTAAAAGTTAAAGTTAGGTTAGATTATGTTAGTTTAGGTTAGATTATGTTAAATTTGGTTATAGCAGAAATGGGTTAAAAACCTAAGCTAAGCTAACCTAGTCTAACCTAACCTAACCTGTCATCATCAAACCTTGCATTAAACTGAAAAATTTGACTGGCAACGCTGACTAAATCCAAGCAAAAAAAAGTATTTCGGACATTCACCAGTGAATGTCAACATTCACCAATTCCGGACATTCACGGTAAAATGCAAACTTAATGCATATTGATTTTAGCCGTCTAAATTGTAATAGCATCCTTTGAAGAAGGGAAGGGAAAGGTATTAACCCTTATTTTTTATAACTGTTCTCAAAACGAATAAAGAGAAGGGGTTGGTAGGTTTTTAAAAGCGAGTAAAAAAAAGATGACTCGTTTATTAAAAAAAAACTTTTAAAAAACGCATCAAAAACTTGTTTATTCTCATTTTTGTTACATTTTCATGAGTCAAACAGTTTTTTTCAGGGGGGGGGGGTTCAAAGCCCCGAGCCCCCCCCCCCCAAGATACGGCCTTGAAAATTGGGGGGAAGTCGAGAAAATAACTCAAATAAAAACTGGCTTCATATACAAGCGAACCTGATTTTGCTAGTTACGATACATTAAGTAAAATTTAGCTAAATTACACACATATATATCTTTCAGAATTTAGTGATTAAAGTTATAGGCACAATATAGGTTGAAGAGCAGAGGCGTTTTTGGGAGGATAAATATTACTTGGCAACAAACATCTCCAGAGCTTTTATTATTACGCCGATAGACTTGTCATAAGCACATTGTGCTTTGCCAAAATTACTGTCTTTGCCAAAATATAGGCTTTGCATATTGTGTTTTGCCTAAATTACTGTCTTTGCCAAAATATGTGCTTTGCATTTCTATGAGAACAGCGGGAATACTAAACTCATACCCATTTGGTATTTCAGTTGACTATTGAAAATTTCATTCGGTACTTGTATGATAAACCCCCTACCGCTCAAGTTGTTCATTCATTAACGCATTATAGAAGCTTTTTTTTTCGTTAGTTTCTTTCAGTTTAGCGTGCGACGAGACAAAAAGAAATGACAGAATAGATGGAAAATATATAATTTGGGCTATATATTCGTACATTAGGGGGGGGGGTAAAGTATTTGGAAATTGTGAAGTTAGAAAAAAATTCTTAGTACATAATATGGAACAGAATAGAATAGTTTCATTTATACAAACAATCATAGCTTAGAATAAAAACTCCAACTAAATGGCGCTAGTACTTACAACGAAACAAGAAAAAAGAAAAAACACGAGACTAAAACGTGTTAAACATTGACATGTAAAAAGGAACGAACAAATTAGCAAAACGGTTTGTTCTTGGAGTAGGCAATTTCAGTCTCACTTCATTAGCTGACCTTGTGTTTATTTTATTCCTCATAACTGGTGGTAGAATCTCTCTGTGTTTTTCACTGCTAAGAAGAAATTGGCCAAATTTGCAGTCAAACCTAAACGACGTTCGTGAAAGGACGGTAGTTGTAGGACAGATAATGCCTATTCATAACTTACTGAAAGAATAGCTTTAAAGGCTCTTTTTTGTAGTGACTCAAGTTGATCGCATAGGTAACTAGTGTTGTTGACTTGAGGGCCCTATACAGGGCAGGCATACTCGAGAATTGGTCGGATGTATGTAAAATAAGCCATCTTAAATTGGGACAGAGAAAAACCGAAATTAAGACAAGGGTGGGCATCGCACATTTTACTTTTTAGTGATTGTATCAACATGAGTACTAAACGAGCAGTCAACGCTAAATGTGACACCGAGAATTACAGCCAAAGATACGCTAGGATACGGTGGAGGAAGACTGACAAAGTCCCTCTTAGAGGATTAAAGCGAAGGATTTTGGGTTTTCCTTCGTTGATTTGAAGGCTGTTGATAGTACATTGGTCTTTAAAGTTGCTCATTATTGCATCACTGAATTGGGAAACTGTTTCCGACTTTCCAATGAGGTATTTCAGAAGAACTGACAAATCGCCTACGTACTTAAACATGTCTTCAAACCCAAAAAGGACAAAGTTTAATACTGCTAAAAACAACAGCGCTGCAAGTTTTGTGCCTCGTGGAGCTCAGCCCATTCGGAGTTGGTGTCTCCAAGGAAAGGCTGTAGACGCATTGGAAACGGTTTTGCAAAAAATCGATCACTAAAAGGAGAATATGCTCGCGTGCACCCATTACGAGTAAATTTGTCACAGATATGAAATAGCGAATAAGGTCAAACGCTTTTACGTAATCCACTAGGAGAAGACCGACAATCGCACTTCCTCGGTAAAGCCATTCGACAATAAGGTGATACATTCTTACTAATTAAACAGTTGTGCTGCTTCCTTTCAAGCATCCGTAATTATATGGGTCAAGAGAGGGAAAAACCTGTGACATCAGTTCACGGTATATAAACGTTTCTGTCACCTTAGATAGGTTCAGGGTTATTAAGATAGGTCAGAATGGTTGAGATAGGTTGGACGCAAGATTTGAAACCCTTCACTTTGTGTATAATGCGAACGTACGCTCTCTTCCAAGTACTAGGGAACACTTGCTCTTGGAAACACTGGTTAATAATGGAGGAGAGTGGCTTGGCAAGGAAAATAGCGAATTTACGTAACAACTTTAAATGAAACTCGCCAGGGTAGGACGCACAGTTCCTATTCAGCTTCTGAAGTTTCTTGTAAACGGCCAACTTGGAAATTTCACCTACATTATCAATCACTGCTCGAGTAATGAGAGACTCAATTTCTGAACTGGTGATTGACGGAAAGGTGGTAAAGATGCCAACAAAAAAGGAGTTCACTTCCGTAGCCGATAACAAGGTACCATCCTCTTTCAATACCCTTAAGTCACTGGGTGTCATTTTACCAGCAAGTCTTTTTACTGACGAATGCCATTTGTGTGGATCTGTCGTAAGTAAGGGCATATGTTTGTCCTTTACGTATTGTCTCTTCGCTCGCCTGGGCAGTTTGACAATATGGTTCCGTAACTTGGCTGAAACAACTGAATCGCCATTGCTGTGAAGGCGGCAGCGAGTCTGAATTAGGTCCTTGAGGTCGTTTGTGATCCATGGTTTATCAGTATCTGTAACGGTAATGACTTTAGTCTGGAAACAAGCATAGAACTTCTCCTGAAGTAGGCTGTTTACCTTACTGACTTTGACGTTGATGTCCGGCTCGGGGCAAATGTCATCAAATTCTTAGTTGCCGATCCAGCGGCCGAACGTAAAAATCGAATCTTTTGTTAGTGGTCGTATAGTAGTTTTGACTCGTTTGGTTTTGGGGATTGCTGAATTTGCTTCCCAGAAAATTATGAAATGATCAGAATTCTGGAGGGGTCCTGTGCATCATAGAAGTATATAAGGTTCGTTAAAATCAAGTAAAGTATGCTGCCACTCGGATGGGTCGGTATTGCGACAACTTGCCGCAAATTCAAGACACTGGAAATCCACTATTTTTTTTGTTTGGTTCGTCACCAGCAATCACAAAGGCAGGAGAGGCATACTTTTGGCGCATTTTGTCTACGAAAAACTGTATGTGCACAATAAGTTCTTTCCTGTTTCTGGTGCTCTCAGGGTAATAGACCGAAACGAATATCAAACACGAGAATTTCCTTGATAAATGTGTTGGTTTACATTCCATCCACAATATCTCATGCTCGGAGTCAATTGGATCAATTAACAGCTTTGACGGTAGGTCGTCCCGAAAGAAACGTCCTACGCCACCTCCGCGACGATTCAGGTCACAGTCACGACGATTATCAAAGTAGCCAGTGTAGCCTTTAATACGCGCTGACTCAGAAGTAATTTCCCAGAATTCACTTATTATTGCGATAGAAGAGTTGTTCTGCTTGATTCGAGTTTGTCGATTCTATTGTTCAAGGAACGCGCGTTACACACGAGTATATTAGGTTGCTTTTATTTAGCTAAAAAACAGGATGTAGATGCAGGTTGTAGATGAGGTATGTAGAGCAGGTGGTTTTTTGTCACAACCGCTAATCACAACCGGTTCGCTATACCAAGGAGTGAGCACAGACGGCGTTTCATAAGCAAGGAAGCAATTTAATGGTACTAGGCAACTTGGTCCACGCGGCAGGGCTTTAGTCTTGATCCTAGTTGAAATTAACACTGGTATCTTCATCCCTTTTTTTCAATCTACCTCCACGTTTCCCACCATGAGAGCGCTTGATAGATGTTGTGGCTGTGATAGAGCCATCTGGTAGCGCTTTTAGAAGTCCAAATTGCAGTAAGCTAAAAACGTAGATGATGCTACCACCAAGCAAGGTTAATAAAATTCAAATAGGGTGATCTTCTCGTATTTAATTTGCATGACAATAGCACTAAGCAAAGTCAGGAGCACTAAGTCTTTGGTTACTTACACCATCACTGCAGGAAACACTGCAGAAAAAACCAGCACAACACAAGCTAAACTGAGATGACAAAGGTAAGCTATTTCATAGCGCTCACAGCGCCATAGCAGATTAGGCGTGCAGACCCGCTATACCTTACCCCAGTCCCCCTAATGTGCAAATATATAGCCTAAATTTGTTTCTAAAGTATTATATTTTTATCTTACTTTGGTATATTTCATTAGGATTAACCGTCAGAGAAACATATTAGAAGAATATTAGGTAGGGGGTATATCATACAAGTACCTTTCATTCTCATGGCTTTACTATTTTCTTTAAAAAAATCAATTTCTAGTGCCTGGAAAGTTACTGTTTACTCTAGGGTATATGCTCTATCAAATAGTAAAATGTTATAAACAATTCAATGATTTACGAAGCTACAAAAAAGTCATTGAAATTTTAGTCTACGAATCTGTCAATCAAAAAATAGAAGAAAAAAGGCCATCTAAATTCCATACTCCCCCTTAAGATTTATATAGATTTTCACATTTCATGTAATGACCTATTGTTCTTTTTTCAGAAAAGTAATGAATAAGCCATATAAAGTGACAGTTCTACCACTATAAGTATATACATTCGTCTTAAAACTGGCTATACAAATATGTTAAACAGGAAGAAATTATCAACCAAAAAATGGTACAGGCGGCTAAAAAAGGTCATTGAAATCCTAGCATCTGAATCTGTCAAGCGAAAAAGAAAAAAAGTCATCCGAATTTCACCCTCCCCCTACCACCTCCTCAGAATTCTAATTATTATCAAGTTTCTGAAATGACCAAATGATTTTTTTTTTTAGCAAAAAGTGAATAAGGCTTCAACAGTGGTATATCTCTGCCGTTATAAGCATTTTCATTTACAATAAAATTGGATGGAACAACCCTTACCTGCTTCACCATCAACAATAGGTGATATTTCAGCACCTATATCTGAATCCAAGGAGGTCTTACCAAACGCACCAACAGTGGCAGTATCGATTCTCACGGGGACTGAAAGTAAAAAAAAAATAATTTACTCAATTAATTTCACACACATATCCTTAACATCTTTTTTCCTTTTTTTTATTGGACGTTTCAAAGGATTTTCCAATAAAACAGAGGCTTGATAAACGATTAAGTAAAGCTAATAAAAGAAGTTAGTCTCAGGCGAATAAAAGCTGACAACGCCATGTAGCGTTACACAAGAAAATCAAAATTAGTTCAAAAGTCTGAATCCAAATTTTAGGTAATTTTTTTTTTTAGTTTGGTTTATATTAGTCCAGAAATAAAAGAACTACTTGTCAAAAGAGCAAAAGTGCTATGTTTTTTTTTTAATTAGTCTATGTGCAGCACACTAACCTAACCCTAACTATTTAATAATCAATAAAAAATAGGCTACGAACAAAGGAATTCTCAGTAAATTTCGTGTTGGATGTAAATGAGCAATAGGTCTTTCATTGAAATTCAAATTTTAGAAATAAAATTAGGCCTGTTTGTGATTTTTCTACTACTTCTGGGCTAGGCACGTACACAGAAATGACTTTATTACGGGAGGAGGGCAATCATATAAAAGTATTCGATAATTTTGATAGAAAGCGCCAAGAAATTCAAGAAAATTTAGTGATGGAGGGGGGGGGGTAAGGATATCTACAATGTGTAGCTCTACTCCTCCCAAGCATGTGTTCGTACTGGATATTGCTACACTATCAGTGGTGCTAGTAGTTTTAATTCCTATTTAACAAATCTTAAAATGCCATCTTGAAGTTGCTCCTCTTATCAATTTCCCCAATCAATAGGCTTCCTTAGATCAAGCACTTTGATGTGGAGCAACGTGGAGATCCTTGTACAGAAATTTGATATTTTACGTTTTTGAATCGACTTGGCTTACTTGTCTCAAGCCCCGTCCCACTTTGAAGGTCGTCTCGAGGACTCTTTCTTCGTAATGGCGAGGTTGTGGCTTCTGTACGGCTTGCGGTTTTCTATTAGATGGGGAAGGTCCGAGAGTTGGTGAAGCCCGACGTCATCTTTTCATCTCTTCGGCGGACGACCACAAGGGTTAGAACCGTGTATTTAATCTTCATAAAAATTTTAGGGAGACGACACTGGCTCACCCGTTGGACGTGACCAAGCCACCTAAGGTAATGAACCTGGATCTTGGAGGGGATTGTGTGCTGGACAAGGCACCTGAGGAGTTTAACATTCGAAATTCTTTCAAGGTAGGTGATTCCAGCAATTTGACGGAGGTATTTAGTTTCAAATGCTGTGAGTCGGCATTAATACCCGACTTTCCTCGTTCAATTTTCACAAGAGTAGATTGCGATACGGGCGATCAAGGGTATCAAAAGTTACTTACGTTACTTACGCCGTAGAGACATATCCTTGCTCGGGTATAAGGATTTCGAAAATGGGAATCGCAAGGGCGAGTCACTTTTTTGTATCTTTTGAGTGATGGTTGTCGCTGTTGAGGAGACTACCAAAGTAGGAGAACTGGTCAACCCACTAAACACTTTCTCCATTTAGTTTCAGTTCTGGCTTAATTACATTCTGCGGCTTTCCTGAGCAGAATACAGCCTCTGTTTTGGATACTATGTAGGTCATCAGGCGTTTCAGCCGTTTAGCTGATGTCATCAGCATAGACTAGTCCATCTGTATGACCTCCTCTATGTTTTTGCCGCAAGTTGATTGCACCAGGGTGATGACTGCTGTAAGGAAAAGATTAAAAGATCTGAGGACAGGAAGCATCCTTGAAGGACTCCTATGGACGTCTGGAAGTTATTAGTCAGAACCTCACTAGTCATGACACGACTTCTAAATTTAAAGTTTGATAAGGTCGACCAGGTTTCGTGGGATTGCGTAGTCAGGGAGGATGCACCACGTGTCATTCCTCCAAATAAATTACAATGTTAGTTTAGAGCCAATGAAGAGTTCATAGAGGTTACAGGTACATTTCGAATTCAGATATTTTTCCAAATCTGGGAAACTGTAAAATTTTTGTCAACGGTCGATCCCCGAGGAATGAAACCGGTCTAATATTATTCAATGACTAAGGACGACACACCTCGGATCCTCTGGAGTATAACAGACATAAGGATATTGGCAGTCTGGCCTTGTTAGGCTGATAGGACGGTAGTTATCGCTCATCACCTTTGACCCTTTTCGGTGAGGTGAAACAATTGTGGGCTCACACCATGAAATCATGAAATGTTCTTCTTTCCAGGCGACAGGTATGATATTGTGGAAAATTTCTGTATGTCGTTTATACTCAAATCATATCGAGTATGATTCAAATCATAGAACGAATAATATTTTTGTACTCCACATTGTTGTTTTTGCTTTTTGTGGGTAATAAATTTATACTGTATTATCTACGTTGTTACAAATAAATTTATATTATTACATATCTACCCAAAACCCTGGTATATCCGGAAAAGATTCTTTTAAGCAATTAAAAAAACTTACGTCCACCAAACAACATATTTATACACGTTACGGCTTCTTGCATTATTGTTTATTTATCAGGACTCAATAGGAATCAGATATGCTTTTCTCGAAAATAATGTTATCACTTTTATCAAATATCCAGCTTTTAATTGTTATTTCCTATTTGACTTGAAATTATCGAAAACGGATCTTCCGGCATTTCTTGGAGAGTAATTTACCTGCTGTAATCAACACTTCGAGTGGGTTGTTGTACTATCCCCACAAAAAAAAAATTATTCGAATCCTAATTACCCAGAATCCCGGTAAATCGGTGAAAATTACATGCTGATGGGAAGATACAGCATTAAATTGGACCCAAAGCCGGAAACTATGAAAAAATCCAACAAACTCCCTTAACTTTGGTTATAATTTTGTAAGGCCAGTAAAAGCTAAGAAAATTATACCAAAACCAAGCCGAACTGATTTATTTCAGTATTGCTATGAAAGTGTTTTTTTAGAGCTTCAACAGCAGCTGAAACTCATCAGGAAATTTCCGGGTAAGAAATTCTTTTTTGACTTCAAAGAGAAATATGGAGTTTCCCTAATTTTGGGACATTAGTATTTAGGAAAAGCGAAAAAAATTGACTGGGTCCAATAATAGCATACAGTTTAGGAATTATGAAAAATAAAAGTGTGTTGGTGTGCTTAATATTTAATACAAATAGTTGAAAATTAACTGGGCCCAATAATAGCAGACATTAGAGTCTAGAAATTATGAAAAATAAAAGAGTATAGCGGTATGTGTATCATTTAATAGAAATGGCTCATTGAGTCAGAATAAGCGTAGATGTCTGACAAACGAGATCGCAAGGAAGTCCAAAACCACCAGAAAATCTAAAAAAATAAACTCTTGAGAAATAGAGTTATCAGATTTCTTTTTAAAGTTCAGAAGGACAAACAACGTCAAAACGTGTCCAGAAGATTAAAGAAGACGAAGAGGATTAAACCAGTAAATTACTATCAATGAATAGATAAAACCCAAAACAAACAGAAATTAAAATAAATAAAGTCATCAAACATAAAGATAAAAGATACTGATAAATAAATAAACGCTAAAACCGTTAGGAATTGAAACGAATAATAAGTCAAACTTAAAACGAACAGAAATTACAAGAAACTGGAGTAGGGTTACAACTCTTCCCTCCACCCCCCCCCCCTCAAAAAGTAATCCTATAGGCTATTGCATTATATTTGCTCTACCGGAAACCAAATATACTTTAAACATTTTACTTCTATAATTATAAGTATAATTATAATAACCAGTAATTCATGGAAACTAAACCAGTAAAATATCTTCTTCGTAAATTTTTCTGCATTGTTCATTTTAATGAGGGCATCGAAAGGCCAAGTCCAAGCATTATTTTTATTATTTTTCAAATTGCAGTAAAGATAGTCGTGAAACTTGGTATATGTCATTGGGCCCCCTTTTCGGTTTCCTTCTTTGTCTGGATTTTGATGGTAAGCATGTGGAGGGAGAACTAAATTTTCGAGAGGCATTTAACTCTAGGTAGCTTATACGTGGCTTATTTAAGGTGCATGTTCCCTCTGAAATTAGTGATTTCACTTGCTCAGTGAATGGACATATCTGATAATATGAGATCTGATAATACGAGTATTTTGTCTTTTTGGTGCAAGTTACCACTGCAGGCTTGTCGTGGAATCACTAATTTCAGAGTGAGCATACACCTTAAACAAGCCACGTATAAGCTACCTAGAGTTAAATGCCTAAAGTTGAATTGCAACTACTAAATGACCTGTTCTGTAAATGGACTTAAAGTACAAAAAAACAGCTAAAATTAAATTTGATTATTTGAATTGGTTAAATTGGACCTTACACAGGTCCAGGAAATCGTGACAAGCCTGCAGCGATAACTTGCACCAAAAGGACAAGATACTCATATTATCAGTTATGTCCTTTACTGAGCAAGAACTATGATATTACTTAGATATTCTCCCAGAGAAGAATCTAAACTTGCTTTAAAAATGACTAAATTATCCTTTTTTTGACAATTTGTAACAAACTTTCAGTGTATCTTTAATTTAAAAAACTCTGTACACCAAACTTCAAAAATATGATTCAGTTGATGCAGAGAGCTGAATCTCGGCTATGGCAAAACGGAACGAGAGCAGACAAACAACATACCAAACATACCAACATACCAAAACTTTCAAAGGGAGCATAAACCTCAAGGAAGTGAAAACAAAAAACCAACCAGGTGGAGAGGGCGCTTCCGTTCCATCTCCATTCTGTCTTTGTCCCGCCAAACCTGAAGATCGGGTTTCTGGCTCTGGCAACGAAGCTACATGATCCACCGAGCAAGGCACTTTAATTAATTTGTGGCATTTCTTATGAATTAGCAGTTTGCACTGGATGCACTTGAATCCTTGACGACCAAGCCCCCAAATTCGGTCGTGACAGAATGCACAAAAAGCTCTCTAAAAGAAAAAACTGAATCATTATTTTACTTTTGCGTCCAGCATTAAACCATGTATTTTATACCACAAAAAGATGCTTAAAATTTTGGACTACTTAATTCAGGGGGTACACAAGTGGAGAGGGGGCTGGCGTCACAATTTCCTGGACCTGTGTAAGGTCCAATTTGATCAATCCAAATAATCAAATTTCATTTTAGCAGTTTTTTGTACTTTAAATCCACCTACAGAACAGGTCATTTATTAGTTGCAATTCTCACGAATTACAAGCTTTCAATAGATGCATTCGAGTCGTTGACGTCCAAGTTCCCAAATCCAGTCCCAACAGAATGTACAAAAAGCTTTGGTTGCCATTCCCACTATTGAATCATACTGAATTGGGTAGTAAGTAGGTAGTAGGTTATTTGTACTGTGTGAATAAAAGGTGTATAACGAAAAACAATAGGTTCCATTGTAATTGAACCCTCGTGTAAATGAACTCATGTAACTGAACTCTCGTGCAACTGAATCCCCGTGTAACCCAACCCTCGCGCAATTCAACCCTCGCGTAACTGGACCCTAATGCAGCTGAAACTTCATCCAACTCAACCCCATTCAGCCAAACCTAATGCAACCTCATTCCCTCAATCCTCATTCCAATATCTTGGAAAGGTTTTTCTCAATCCTCATTCCAATATCTTGGAAAGGATTCTATAAAAAGGCCCAAAACTTAGAAAGCACACAAAGATATAAGAAAGTTGATTCAGAGCTACAATAAACTTCATAAAAATTGCCAATAAATCAAAGCAAAAACATTGAAAAAAATAGATCTACTCTGTATACTTACGGGTCCCATCTAATAACAATATAGAATAAACCCTAAGGGACAACTTGGTCTAAAAAAAATATTTTTAAGAATTTGTTTTGCAAAAATACCATTAGCATAAAATCGAAATTTTGGAAAAGAAAACATACATTTATTAATAAGCATAGTTTTGGAAGTATCTAGAGATCCAAGCTATTTTTTTAATTTTCCACAGAGTTGTTTAAACAACCAAACTTTCATTTAATTTAATTTGTAAATACGAAAGATAAACATTATTTTCAAAAGAGAAACAAGTTTAGTATTTGTTTTCCTTCATAAAAAGAAGTCAAAATCGTCAAAATTATGAATGGCTGGCTGTTAAGCCACAACCAAAAACAAAAAGCAGCCAAAATTATTTTTATAGTTCGCTTTATACAAGACAGAAAAAAAAACAACCAGATTTATTTCAGTGTCTGCTATACTGGGTGTTATTACCTGGTTAGTCTTATGTGAAATGACATAAACAAAATGCTTTTACGTAGCTTCAGAAATCAAACTGAGCATAGGGAACCGGGTATAAAACCAGTCTTTTCACTTGCCCCTCGATAAATCCTTACCTGAGCACTAACTGAAAAGCTAATGGTTTACATAAAAATAAAAAAAAAAAAAAAAAAAAAAAAAAAAAAAAAAAAGTTATCGGGCCATGATTTTGGCAAACTTCGAGCTTCTAATCAGCGCTGGTTCAAACTTATTATAAGGTTTTGGGTTGAATTGAGTCAAACAGCTTGATTTTAACGGGGTTTGGGAAAACGGGGATTCAGTTGAACAAGAGTTCAGTGAAAGAGGGTTCAGTTTATTTGGTTGGAGTTGGAGGGGAATTCCGTTGAACAATTGTTCATTTGCACGGGGGTTGAATTAAACAGGGGTTCAGCTAAATGGAGGGGGGGGGGTTCAGTCTAACGTCCGTTCAATTGCATTGTGGTTAAGTTAAACAGGGTTTCAGTTAAACGCTGGTTCAGTTGCACGAGGATTCAGTTGCAGGGGGGGTTCAGCTACACAAGGGTTCAGTTACACTAGGGTTCAATTACATGGGTTCAGTTGGACGAGAGTTCAGTTACACACACCTGAAAATGATAAAATCATTAATCATTAATCACAAATATAATCGTGAAATTGTTAGGGCTTGAAACTATTTGAGAAGAAAAAGCGAAAACCAGTGAGCAAAATTAGGTCTAAAGGGGACAAAGTGTAGTTTGGAGGGGGGGCTAGGAGCCCCGTTTCCCATTTTAGTTTACACCGTGTTTTTCAGTAGTTCAAATGTTTTACACCATGGAAGATAGTGTAATAACGGAAAATTCCTTTTTTGGTTGTATGAATCACCAACAGTTTTTCTTCCCAACATCCTTGTGGGCAAGGCCGTATCCGGAGGGGTGGGGGGTACGTGGTTTGAGCCTACTACCCCCCACCCCACAAAAAAATCTTTGACCGTCTCATCAAAACGTAATAAAAATACATATTAAGCAGATTTTTTATACGTTTATTAAAGTTCTTTTGTACCCCCCCCCCCCGAACAAAAATGTTGGATACGACCTGGCTTGTGGGATAGATTTAAGAGGGTAGTTGTGTCTTTATATTTCAAAATTGCTGCGTACTATGGGTATGACTATTTTTCTGTCCTTTATAGTTGGGATTTCTGAGAATGCTTGTGTTAATGGTTGGTCAAATCCCATTTCAGTGATTTTATCTTACAAAACTGTATAGTGTTTCTTTTCAAACCATACACATGCAAAACAGACAAGAGAAAGGGGAAGAAAGAAAGAAATACCGAGGGAGAGAGAAAGATGAATGTATTCTATGTTGTATATTTACATATTATACCAGAAACAATATCTGTTTCTGTCATAAATACTCCCAATTATAAAAAAAAGATTTAATGTTTCTGTGAAAAAAAATGTGATTTTTTAGAGCATTGTTAAAAAAGTGCCTTTCCGTTCTTTTGTAGTTTGAAAACTGCAAAAAAATACCCAAAAATTGAGCTTTCAGATCATTGTTAAAGCCTGGCAGACATCCAACGGAGACTCTAAATAGATCCCGCTAAGCATACAAACTCTCAAAGCATGAGAATCGTGGGGCAGTCCCAATGTAGGAATCTTCAACTATTGCTGGAGGTAAAATAATTAAATAGGAAAGATCGCTGTTTAGAATCTATGCAGACACTAAGTTCTTTCGAGAAATGCAATATAACCTTTGAATTGATAAAAAAAAGAATTACTCTTAAATCAGACTCTTACCTAATTATTAAACACATATTGACATGGTCAAATGGAAATTATATAATTTCTTAGGCGAAACCTCAAATTTCTCATAAATAAATTGTTTTCTAAATCCAATTCTTAATAAAAAAAAAAAAGATTAAATAAAATAGTTACAACTGCAAAAGAAATTCGAATAATAGTATTTCTGAGCAAAGACTAAAAAAAACCTTGAATGTGAAAAACAACACCAGCCAGTTGTAATTAATGCAAACAGTATCATTTATCTCGTCACGCTTCATATTACAAAACATATTCAAATAAACTAAGCAGAAAATTAAAACTAAGAAAACAAAACAATATAACTTAATGGACAGTACCTCACGCCTAAAAGAATTTTTAATTAATTTCAAGTGCTCTTAATAACTTTAACAGATCGGCATTTCTTTCAATCAGATATTATCCTTCCCACAAGACTAACCGATACAGACTTCCCATCCATGCCAAAAATTGATCTGGCAATACGCCCCTGCTCTATTCTTTCTAAGAAATAAAATTGTTCCGTAGCGTAACTCTTTCTTTGAGAATAAACCTATTAATTTGATTGTATATAATACACATCAAGGGCGGAGAAACGAACTAGTAATCCGCGCCACTCTAAGAGGGGCATTGGAGTTGTGAGGGTGCTGAATGGAAATAATAGGCCGATATATCACCCTATACAACTAATCAAAATTTAAATAAGAGCTGCAAAATCGTTTTGACGTCTTTTCTCGAGGCCATAATAATAAAGGCCAAACTTACTAGAAAAACTGGGAAAAAGTCACAATGTCAATATTAAGTGCTGAGTTTGTTCCCTTTTGCTCACAAGGAGCAAAGTATCTTAAGATGGTTGTCTTTTTACCGGGCTACTTCGTATGGAAGGGGTGGTCGTACAAACTTGGGACAGGGGTAATTCGATTAGATATTTAAAACGCTAGTGCCCTTTTTAAGAGTCAAATATGGTTAGAAGGCAATTAGCCTCCTCTCTTCCATTATTTGCCCCTGTACCCCCTCCAAGACACCGGATCAAAGTTCAAAATAGTCAAAAGATCTATTGAGCATGCATTCTGAGTCGACGTGGCCCACGCACAGGGGTCCTAAACTATGAAAACTGCCTATTGGTTATAAATAGGTTTTATAGTGGAAAAGACCGTAGTGAAACGCAAGTTCATGGACACTAATACATAAAAAAAAAACGTTGGCCCCAGAATACGAGGCCCAACAATTAGCTGAAACTCTTGTTTTTCATCGGCTTCTACTATACTTGTAAGTCATTGGGGCCCCAGTGCAGAGAAAAAAAAACACAACAAAAACATTACTTCATCAGGAAATAGGGCTCAAATAAGGACCAGTAATCTCAGGGTCAATGGGCCACTAATGCAAAAAATGAGCAAGGCTTACTAAACACAGACCGGAAAAGGGATCAAACACTTTGTTTTGATCGGCTTGTAACTTATTTCTTCAAGCCCCTAGGTCTTTTAGAGATCGATCTAGGACCAAAGGCGCCTTAAATTTTTGTGACAGAGAGGGAAGGGACTAGAGGTCCCGAAAATGGGAAGAACAGCTTTCTGTTTCTGATTGGCTTGGGACTTGCACCTGCAAGTCCCAATGAAAGAGAACCCTAATGTAAAATAGACTAAATAAAATCTACTTCGGATTGACTGCAAGATTTCCCTTAGAAAGGCCTGAAAAACTTTTATTTACTATCGGAGGGGAATTTCGTCTTTAGAGGCAGTTGACTCAAATATCTCCAAACATACAACAAAAAATTTCGTCCGTCAATGGGGCTCGAAAAGGACAAAATCTTTCTCCCGGCGACTTGAAAATTACATCCATTAGTCCATGGGACAAGGAGACCTAAAGAATCAAATAACTTAGACCCTGACACGGAACCCATAAAATGGTCTTAAGAGAGTTTATGTGTAACATACGATAACGTCACTTTTATTTGTGGTAATTTTTGTTCGTTTTAAGTGGAGTCGATGAATCATTTTAATTTCAGTTCGTCTTAGGCTCCATTTCATTTGAAATTACGGACAGAAACAAGCTTAAACCGAACAGAAATTACTGTTTATGAATAAATAAAACCTAAAAGGAACAGAAATTAAATAATGACAGAAAAACGAGTAATCACAGAAAACGAGTAATCACAGAAAACGAGTAACAGATAGAGTAATCAGGTCAAAGTTGAGCCAATCAGAAATTACCACGAATATGAGTAAGGCTACCACCATCCGGCCGCGATAATTAAAAGAGCAACATATGCCATTTTGCTCGAAAATTAGTTAGGTATGGGTAGTGGGTAAACTCAGCACGAGGAATTGAATGGTGCAGTCAGAATTGTCCTATCTTGAACTGTTCCAAAGATAAAAAGAGGCATACGCCACTAATTGCCGTATGTCTCATCCGGTCTTGTTGCAATTCAGAATGACAAAAGAGAATTATCTTATGGAGTTATAACATGAGAACCTGGCATTTGTCTACTTTTTTGTCAAGAAAAAAGGAGACATACGCATAAAATGGAATAATTTTGAATTAACTCGGAATACTTGAGTTTAATTTATACCACTGATTATTATCCTTTATCTCCATTAGTCTCATCCTTCCGATCGACAACAGCCGACAAACTTTCTTTCCGTTTTTTTTTGGCTCTCCTTAAGGCACAAAATAGCCTATGTCGGGCTATTAATCATCATAGCCTGTCGGGCATTAATCATCATAGCCGCACCTCCCTAAGCCTTATAACGGCCAGACCGTCATTTGCGCTTTACTAAAACAAAATACATTTCAAACAGTTTCTCTTTCTCACTTTATTATAACAATGGAAATTGACAAATCGCAGAAACTTTCAGGAACAAGTAATATTATACTTTAAACAATCGATCAGCTTTCCATTAGTTCTTTTATGTGATTAAATAAAAAAACAAGTTTTTTTAACTGAAAGTAAGGAACGACGTTAAAACTTAAAACGAACAGAAATTATTCCGTATATGAAAGGGGCTGTCTCCTCCTCAACGCCTCGCTCTTTACGCTAAAGTTTTTTATTGTTTTAAAAAATAAAGTTTTGAGAAAGAGTCAAACTTTAGCGTAAAGAGCGAGGCGTTGAGGAGGGGACAGCCCCTTTCATATATAGAATAATTTCTGTTCGTTTTAAGTTTTAACGTCGTTCCTTACTTTCAGTTAAAAAAAACTTGTTTTTTTATTTAATTTTTAAACGTTTTTGAATTAATGCAAGTCTTGATTTTGGCTCACCGTACATGAATAATTAAAACAAAATTTGAATATTAATTTTACTTTTATTTGGTTAAATGGCTTTCTTGAAACTTGTTTAATTTTATTTACGAACGTTTTTATTATTAATAAATATACGTAACTTACGAATTAACTTACGTAACGAACTTCTATATTCATATACGAATATTTTTAATACGTATATTAGAGGGTTCGCCCCCTAGTCAATACCGTGCTCTTTAAGCTAAAGTTCGAATTTTGTTCCAATTCTTTAAAAATGACCCTTAATCACAAAGGCCGTTAATAAGAATAAATAGCTCTTATGAAAGTACTAAAAAATCTTTGGCTTAAAGAGCGAGGTATTGACTAGGGGGTGAACCGAGTCATATACGTAATATTTTCTGTTCGTTTTAAGTTTTGATGTTGCTCCATACTTTCAGTTGAAAAACTTGTTTTTTTATATTTAATTTCTGATCTTTTTTTTAAATAATGCTGGGAAATCCGGCACCTCCTTCATAGCAATGTCCGTTCCCCCATGAAAACTTCCTTCATGGGAAAATTCTCCCACATAAGCCCCCTACCCCGCCCCCACTACTAGAAAAAATCACCCTGAAAACGTCTGTATACTTCCCAATAACCAATACTATATGTTAACATTGGGTAAAGTTCATAACTTTCAGCCCTTCCCCCGGGGACTTCGGGGGGATTAATTCATCCTAAAAGACATAGTTATCATATTTTCGACCATGCTAAACAAGATGGCTATCTCAAAATTTTGCTCGGGTGATTTTGAGAAAACAAGAGGCGTGGGAGGAGGCCTAGCTGCCCTCCATTTTTTTTGATCACTTAAAAAGGCCACTAGAACTTTTAATTTCCGTTTCAATGAGCCCTCCCACGATATCTAGGACCACTGGGTCGATACGATCACCCCTGGGGAAAAAAACAAAAATAAAGATGCATCCGCGATCTTTCTTCTGGCAAAAAAATGCCAAATTCCACATTTTTGTAGATAGAAGCTTGAAACTTCTGCAATAGGGTTCTCTGATAAGCCGAATCTGAGGGTGTCATTTTTATTAAGGTTCTATACTATCCAGGGGGTCTTTCCCCCTTTTTTCGAAAATCAGCCAAATTTCCTGAGGTGCGTAACTCTTGATGGGTAAAATTAAACTTAATGAAACTTATATATTTGAAATTAGCATTAAAATCTAATTCTTTTGATGTATCTATTGGTTTTAAAATTCCGTTTTCTAGAGTTTCGGCTACCATTGAGCCGGGTCGCTCCTTACTTACAGTTCGTTACCACGAACTGCTTGACACTGATTATTACTTAGATTATCATTTAGATTGCGTCATATATCACATACAGGAAAAAGCCCTCGATGTTTTCTTTGCTGGATGTAGTAAAGGACGGCCATACACTTTGTATATCAGTTGTGGATTTTGTCTTTAGTGAATGAATCTCTCTCCTTCTGTCACTTCTTCTTTCTCCTTTTTCTTTCTTTTGTTTTTTGTTGTTTTTTTTCTCTTTTTCTGTTCTTTCTTTTGTTTTCTCTTTTTTTTCTATTTTTGTCAGTACTTGTTTTTTGAATTTTATGTGCTTAATCGATTAATAGTTTAATAGGCCTAGGTTTTGTTTCCTGATTTTCCAACTTTTACAGGCCATAGAGCCTTTGTGGGATCTCTGATTTTGTTATTAAGTTGTTTTTTTTTGTTTCGTTCTTTTTTTGAAAAAAATAAATGTATCTAAAAATTGGGATTTTCCTTTTTTCCTGTTTCGAAAAACAAACACCACACTACAGTAAGTTTAAATCGTTTTAAGAAAAGCGCAAATAACGATCTGGATTTCAAATGGTTTAGGGGGTGGTGGCCCAACTCTTATTTGTGGAAATGTCCGTTAAGTTTAACTTTGACCTGACTATTCTTTTAATTTGTATTTGTTTTCCATTTGGATGTGAAAAAATATTTATTTTGTGAGGAAGGATTAAAGACAGTACTAAAAGATAAAAAGACCCCAGGTGCTGATATTGTGGTAAATGAGTTCCTTAAAAATGGAATGTGATGAAATTACAGATAAGTTACTGAAGATTATGAAATTAATTATTGAAAAGAGGAAAGTACCTAGTGATTTTAGGAAAACTAATTAAACCCATCTATAAGAAAGGTGATAACAGTGAGTGTGGCAATTATACAGGCATAAGCTTGGTTTCTGCAAGAAGCAAATTACTTAGCATGATGATGCTTTTCAGACTTAGAGACGCTGTAGATAAAGTTCTTAAGAGAAGAATAGGGCGGTTTTAGGAATGGGAGAAGATTCGTCGACAAATTTTCACTTTTAAATAAATAATTGAGAAGTGCAAGAGTCATCAAATCCCATTAGTCTAAATAAGACTAATATATATTAAAGTGACTACTTCAAAGTACGAGAATATCATTGCTGCGGTGCAGTTAAGGTAGAAAATGGGTTAATATCAGGTTTTAATTAAATGAGCAGTTAAGCAGGGTTGCGTTCTATCACCATTTATATGGACTTTTTAAGGACCTTGTCTTAAGGAGCACGGTAAAGGCAATGGAAGAACTCGGAATCAATTGGGGTAGTAAGGATCTCCTAGACTTAGATTTTTTAAGCATCCAAGATGAAAATATTATGAAAAGAAATTAATTTTTGGAATTTTTGAGAGTTTAGAGTGCAAGAATAGGTTTGAAAATTAATATTAAAAAGAATAAGTCACTAAGACTAAGAATAAGTGAAGGCGATGAGGTGATGTTGGGCAACGACAAGATCGATCAAGGGGACAGCTTCATTTACCTATGAAGTGTTATTAGTTATGACGGTATGCGCAGTGAAGACGTTAAAAGTAGAGTAACCAAAGCCCAGAGTGTTTTTTTCAGGATTGCAAAAATGTTTTGAAGAATAGGAAAATAAGTCTGCAAATCCTGACTAGAATAATAGATGACAGAGGTACAGTGATGACAGAGGTCAAGCATAATTCTGAAGCGTAGGTTTCATTTATTTTTTTTAATAGTAATTTCTGATCGTTTTCAATTTGAATTAGTATAGGAATTTATTTCTGCTTATTTGAAATTTAATATGGTTCTTTCAAAAACTTTGTTTCGGAAAGTTTTTTTTCATTAATCAGCAAGAGATAAGAGGCTTATTGGGGCTGATAGCCCACATTATATCTTGGTTAGGCCTGAGTATGATTAGAAAAACGATGAGAAATTAAATTAAAACAAGTTTTTGACCGAAAATAAGGAGCGACATTAAAACTCAAAACATGCAGAAATTATACACTGTATGAGGGGGTTGCCTCCCCCTCAGTCCCTCACTCTTAACTCCAAAGTTTGACTTCGTGTTCCAATTCTGTAAAAATAACTGCTGCAACATAAAGGCCGTTCAATTGGAATAAGGAGTCTGTTTGAAGCACTAAAAAACTTTAGTGTAACGAGCGGGGGACTGAAGAGGGGGCAGCCCCCCTTACACACGGAATAATTAATGTGTGTTTTGAGTTTTAATGGTGCTCTTTACTTTCCGTAATTTTGATCGGACGACTTTGGCGAAAAAGGGGCATGGGAGGGAGGCTACCTGCCCTCCAACCTCTTTGGCCGCTGAAAAAGGGCACAATAACTTTTGATTTTCGTTCGAATAATCCCTCTTCCAATATTCTAGGACCATTAGTTTGATACGATCAACTCTGGGGAAGAAAAACAACAAAAAACAAATTAACACCTATCCGTGATCTGTCTTCTGCCGAAAAATATAAAATTTAAAATTTTTGCAAATTGGAGCTTGAAAACTTGAAAGGAGGGTTCTCTGATATGCTGAATATGATCGTATGATTTTCATTAAGATTCATTGACTTTTAGGGGGTGTTTCCCCCCTTTTTCGAAAATCAGGCTCATTTTGTCAGGTTCGTAGCCATTGATGGGTAACACTAGACTTGATAAATTTTATATATTTGGAATCAACATAATAAGCCAATTCTTTTGATGTATCTATTGATATCAAAATTCAATTTTTTTAGAGTTCCGTTAACTATTTTGTTATTATTGAGTTCGTTACTACGAGCTACAGAACAAACATGCACTTGAGGGAGGGCACACCCTAATATGATTACTCAACACTAATACAAAACAGCCAAAAATCAACAAATAAAAATAAACTAAATATACAAATAAACTAAATATATGTTACAGATTAACCTTACCGTAAATACAGAGACGATGCAACATATTCCTAACAATGAAATACATATCATTTTTGACCTGCTAAACGAAATGCTACATTTTGCAACAGCCAGAGGAATTTCTAACGATGAATCATTAGAAACGAGTTTTTCCAGCCCTCCCAGCATTATAATCTTCTTAGCATGCACATTCAATTTTGTGCGCAATTGTATAATACACGCATCAATACACTTCCCAGTGGATCATTAAGAGGCATTCTAAGAGCCAGAGCGTCAAACTGGACCTGGTTTCCAGTCCTGACAAGGTTGAGATAAATAATAATCAGAAGTATTTTATTTCAGCTGGGTTGAAAAAACAAATAGTTTACTTACTTTACTGGATTATTTAATCGTTTATCGGAAACTAAGAGATATTTGACAGACAATTTAAAAAGAAGATGAATTTTATGAGGATGTTCAAAAACCACTATTTCCAAACGCCCAAAAAAGTAAAAGAAAAATCCTGCTACGCAGAAAAATGTTTGTTTTTAGAGAATTAAAAATGAAAGTAAAGGATAGTCATAACATAAGAAAAAATGCAATTTTTTAGTAATGCCAATGCAAATGAAGGTGAACGGTCGAAGTAAGACTGGGTTTACGCAGTAAAACTAAAGAACATTATGAGCCAATCCCTTGGCTCTTCTGGGTTTTCATTTTTTTCAAGGGGAGGTTAGACTATGGCGCAGGGTTTCTCCCAATGTTTTGACTGCAGATCCAGGCGTGAATGTAGAACATCAGTTCAAGGGGGACCAATACTAAATTAACGCAAGAAAAAAAAAAACGAAAGAGTTAAATTTCCACACAAGAAAAAACTTTTACTAGACCCTCTTAAGGCTTGGACCCTCCCCTGCTGTCTCAGGGCCAGCCTATGTAAAATTAAAAAGGTTAGGGTAAAGCATAGCATATATCAAATACTCAACCTAACCTAGGTACCTTTTTTCCCCCTAAACCCCAAACAGTTTAAATATTGTAAACGCAATAACAAATCACGCTTTGCGAACCATTTATCTAGCAAATACCCGTATGTCTGGTTTCCTTGTACAGTATATAGCGGTGGTTGACATATAATAGACAAATACCATATATATATATATATATATATATATATATATATATATATATATATATATATATATATATATATATATATATATATATATATATATATATATATATATATATATATATATATATATATATATATATATATATATACATATATATATATATATATATATATATATATATATATATATATATATATATATTTATATATATATATATGATTTGCTGCATTGATGAATCCTATTAACAAATTGCAAAATTTGTGCATTACTGTTTTGTCATTAGCATATAAAGAAAGAGTTCTGATACTAACTACTTGACGCAACTAATTTGGCCTTGAGGCAAGCAAACAAGAACATGAGAATACATTGGCGAATCTCAGTGGAGCGCTTAGCGACTGCGATTGATTATTTCAGCGTCGCGATGAATGCTCTGTAACAAGAATCAAACAGGAAACGACTAGGCTTTAGTTGAGATAAAAACAGTGTGCATTGAAACAAATTTTTAAATTATTTTCTTTTGGTGAATTTAGAATGGAATGGCGACTAAGAATGGACCCAGGGGCAAATCAGCCTTGGGCAGTTTCTTTTATAAATGAAGTGAAATCTCGACCAGTGCTCTATGTTAAGAAAGGAAGATCGAAAACCCCAGGAGAGGACACGAGAAAAGAATGGCAAGAAATCGGGGACAAGTTCGGTCTTGAGCGTGAGTAGTCTAATTCTCTTACTTCACATCAAATGAAAGGATGAGTTAGGTGATTTTTCTGGAAAAAAAAACATGGACGAAACCAAAGTATTAGTCTACAGTTAGGCCCACTCGAAAGGAAACGCTAAAAATTCTAAAACTACTACTAACAACTCACCGCAGCACCAAGCCGCCTGAGGACAACACAGCTACGCACGCTCCTCCTCCACCCCAATCTATTCAAAGCCTCCCTTTTTACACCCGGCCACGAAGTTCCCATTTCCTTTAAATCTTTCTTTATGATGTCCTCCCACCCCAGACGAGGATGACCTGCTTTCCGTTTTGCCCTAGACGGTTGGCCGAAAAGAACAATCTTCGGCAATCTGTCATCCTTCATCCGCACAACGTGGCCTAGCCACCTCAACCTTTCTTTCATTATAGCCCTAGAGAGCGGTATTGAACCGCATTTTTCGTATTGCCTATTGTTTGAAATACGGTCAGTCAACCGGGTACCCAGAAAAACCCTTAAGCAATTTCTCTGGAAAACATCTAGCAAATATTCATCCGCTTTTCGGAGCGTCCATGCTTCAAAGTCATACTTGACCACTGTCACCACTGTAGCTTCTAATATTCTAATCTTGGTTTGCAGACTTATCTTCCTATTCTTCCAAACTTTTTTCTATGGCGAAAAAACACCCTGAGCCTTGGCTATTCTGCTTTTAACATCTTTGCCCCCACCATCATTACTAATAATGCTACCAAGATAAGTGAAGCTGCCCACTTGGTCAATCTTTTCGTTACCCAATGTCACCTTATCATCTTCACTTATTCCTAGCCTAAGTTATTTAGTCCTCTTAACATTAATTTTCAAACCTATTCTAACACCCTGTACGCGAAAAGCCTTTAAAACTTCATTCATTTTGCTCACACTTTACTCTAGAATGCTTAAATTACCAGCATAGTCCAGGAGACTTTTTCCTCTCCATTTGATTCCGCCTCTCATTGCCTTCCCTTTGATGCTTAAGACGAAGTCCATCAAAATAATCCATATAAAGGGGGATAGAACACAACCCTGCTTAACTCCTAATTTAATACAAAACCAGCTGCTAACCTCAATTCCTACCTTAACCACAGTAGTGTTATTCTTGTACAGAGCACTAATCACCTAAATGTATTTGTCTGGTATACCATAGAAGGATAAAAACCTTTACCAAAGCTTTTCTATAAACAGAATTGAACGCTGGCTCATAATCTATAAAACTGAGGGTCAAAGGTGTTTGAAAACTCAGACACCTCTTAATTATTAGCCCAACAGTGAAAATTTGGTCGACACATCCTCTACCTTTTCTAAAACCGCACTGTTCTTCTCTTAAAAACATTGTCTATGGCATCTCTCAGTCTAAAAATATCATATTACTAAGTCATTTACCACCTACAGAGACCAGACTAATGCCTCAATAATTACCACACTCATTTTTATCACCTTTCTTATAAAGTGGCTTAATTAAGGTTTTCCTAAAATCGTTAGGTACTTCCCCTTTTTCAAAAATCATATTTATAATCTTCAGTAACTTATTTCTAACCTCAGAGCCACCATATTTAAGAAACTCATTTACAACCCTATCAGCACCTGCAGCCTTATTATTTTTTTAATCCTTTTATTGCTGTCACTAATTCCTCCTCACAAAACAAATCTTCCTTCCCATCACATCCAAGGTATCACAAACTTTTTCATTTTCCTCTATATCTTTTCCTGCAACTCTATCTCGGTTAAGCAAATAATACTAACTTATATTGGTAGAGGCCTAGAACTAGGGCTATTGAAAAGGAAACATTTTCAGAAATAAAATTCTTACTTAGTAATATGCAGAGTAATTATAGTAAACGCATTTAGACTGCAGCTCCACTATACTTTACTCCAACCCCTTAAAGTGCAAATATATAGCCCAAATTATATGTTTCCCACGTCCACGTGTTCTTTATTTCGTCACAGTTGATTCAATCAACGGGTACATGGGTTGAAACAAGAGTGAAGCACGGTAATATGAATCGGAAATATATAATTTGGGCTAAATGCTTGCACATCAAGGGGTTTTGGGGTTAAGTATAGTGTAAGCAGGTTCAAAATGTGTTCACTTCACATATTATGTATTTTATGAAGTAAGAATTGCTTTCTTGACAATTTTTCTGGTAAAATTCTAGTTTAGCTGCTTTTTACTATTTTAGAAAGGGGTTAGGTTATGGAAATGAAACTTTCAGGGATGGGTCTACAGACTAAAGTATGTCCCAGGAAGGTATTTGGAAGTAACTATCTCCACTCTTTCTCCCTCTGGAGAGCCCTGACCTTTGGATGACTTTGAAAAATCTTTGTCTTATAAAAGTGACATCTTACAAAATAGATCTTCTGCTTAAATGAAGTACAAAAAAAACAGTTTTCAGATTTACAACTTTGCTCAATCCCAATTTATGATGTTTCAAAGATCCACAAATACATTTCCTAAATTTTGAAAAAAAAACATTAATAGGGCTTAAAATTCTATTCAAATAACAGGAACTGCATTTTCAGAACTAAAACTCCTTTCCAATATAGTAAAAAGTTGCTAAACAAGAATTTTCGCAGTAAAAAGTACTAAGACCTTTAGCCTAAAGAACGAGAGCTTGAAGAGGGGACAGCCCCCTATTCGTGGAATACTTTCACACTGAAAAGTGAAGTTTGGTGACAATAAAATATGATGAAAATACAATACTTTATTAGCAAAATTGTGAAGGTCGTTTGTGAATTATTAAATTAGGAGCTTCTGTGTCGGCTGACCGTCTCAAAGACAAAGAAAATTTCATTGTTAACGCGATTCTTGACCTAGTTATTTTTAGTCCATTATTAACGCGATTCTTGAGGACACCGGTTAGTGTGCTTTGGCCAGTGATAGAATCAAAGTATAATCATCTACTGAACAAGTACAGTCAAAACTCTCCAAAAGTGACCCCGCGTACCTCAGCGCCTCTAAACGCAAAATGTTGTACTACTTAATCGCTCCGAGCCAATAAATTAAATAATAAATGCTAGACCTACGGAACAAGTATAATCACCTACGGAACTTGTGATTTAGTCGCCAGGTTCGCATAGGTATGGAATCGTCTCCAGAGACGCGGACAAAGGGTCACTTTTTTGTGTGGAGAGGATAGGTTTTGTCAGTACTTGTTCCGTAGGTGATTATACTTTGGATAGAATAAAGTGTGTCACCATTGATGTTCAAGAATTATTGGTACTGGTTAAGAAAACGGTAAGCGCGCGACAACTGTATTGAAGATCAGATAGGATAATAATCGGGTAGTTTCCATTGTATAGTGATTGAACAAAGGTGTCTGTAGTATATTTAAGCTTTAGTTTTTTTAGCATTAGGGATACTAAAAGGTACCTAGGTTGGGTTAGGTTACGTAAATAAGGTACTGGCGCGTTAAAAGTACACTTTTATATACTAATGAGAGACGAAAGTCACCAGACTGGTTATTTTCAAGAGACCGCTATGGAGAAATGGAATGCAAAGAGTAGTTTTCATTGCGTTTACGAAATTTAAACTGTTGTTTTTTGGGGTTTAGGGGGAGGGAAGGTACCTAGGTTAAGTTAGGTTACATATTTAATATATGCTATGCTTTACCCCCCCCCCCCCCACCTCCCCTAATGTGCGTATATGTAGCCCAAATTTGTTTATAAACTATTATATATTCAAACTATTTTATTTTATTTCATTAGCATTAACCAAACTTGACTTTTTAGAAAGGCCCATTTAACGCACCAGTACCGTATTTAATATATGCTACGCTTTGCTGCCAAAACAAAAACACGTTGATAATTTTTTCGACACGAGCGCCAGTTTCTATTTTTTACCAGTTTTCCAGACTCTTTGATGAGCTTGGGAGCCCTTTTCTTACCAACCAGATAAGATACTTCATCGGTCTTCCTTCTTGCCTGATCATGAATATGTTTAATTAGGAGTGTTTAATTAGGACGTGGCAGCCCCCCTAAAATACAGAATAATTTATGTTCGTATCAAGTTTTAAAATTTGTCCTTACTTTCAAATGAAAAAACCTTTTTCTATTTAATTTTTGACTGTTTTCAAATCATCTCATGAAATCCACTAGACCCCCCCCCCCTCGTGTAACACTTCGCCTGGAAAATTCCCCCGGAAACTTTCCTTCCCACGGAAAATTCTCCCGTGGGAAATACCTCCCTCCACGCAGAAAACTGCCCCAAACAATTTCCGTATGTTTCCTAACAACAAACGCTATATGCGATCACGCGAATATGGGCGAATTGTGTAACTTACAGCCCTTTTCCAGGGACTATGGAGGGTCATGCCATCACCAAAAGCACAGTTATTAGACCTATCGACTATCCTGATAATGCCTACCTTAAAATTTTTATCAGATGTCTCTGGGGAAAAAAGGGCGTGGAAGGAGAGCAAGATGCCCTCCAATCTTTTTAGTTTCTTAAAAAGGGAACAAGAACTTTTGATTTTCGTTCCAAATGAGCTATCTTCTTATCTTTTAGGACCGTTGGTTCTATACGATCACCCCTGGGAAGAAAAAAAACAACAACAAATAAACACGCATCCGTGACCTTTCTTCTGCCAAAAAAAATACGAAATTCCATATTTTTAGAAATAGGAGCTTGAAACCTCTACAGTTCTATGATATGCTGAATCTGATTGTGCAATTTTCGTTAAGGTCGCTCGACTTTTAGGGGTATCCCCCCCTTCGAAAATCAGGCAAATTTCCTCTGGCTCTTAGCTTTTGATGGGTACCTTTAAACTTAACGAGTTATATGCATTTGGAATCACCATAAAAAGCCAATTCTTTTGATGTATCCATTGTTATCAAAATTCCGGTTTTTAAAGTTTAGGGTACTATTGGACAGAGTCGCCCCTTAGTTACAGTCTGTTTGAAATGGCATTAAGTGTTTAATAACAGTTATCATAAATTGAAAGATGCCATATAATATAAATATATCCTTTTTTACAGTAAGCAGCGCAATTTTCAATTACAAAAATCAGCGCATTTTTAGTCTGGTTGTGTATGCGATACGCCACAGACTAACAAAATTAGTTTAAAGTTGATGTTAAAGTTGTTTTTGGATTTGACAAATCTGCAATTGTTGATACTTTTAATTTCTTTTTTTCTTTTTTTAGCAATCGACTGCCAGAAGAAATGGAAGTGCTTCCGAGATGTGTACATCCGGGAGAGGAAGAAGGAGGTTGATAAAAGACGGTGGTACTGGTACCCGTTTCTAACTTTCTTAGAGCCCCATGTGATAACAAAAAAACCTGGCTTTGATTCTTTTCTTGATTACGAAGCAATAAATGGTGAAGCTTCCAATCTAACGCAAACGGTAAGCACTTATTTTATTTATTCAGTTAATTTTGGACAAAATGAGTGTATTTGACAGGGCTAGTTTCTCCACAACTTTCAAATTAATTGGGGATCATTTATACTGCCCTACTAATGTTGAAAGGCATGTTTTTTTTGAACTAATGAAGAAGGTAATCCTGAACTGTTCATTTCTGAATTTCCTTTTCTTATTTAACATTAGAATCGTATCTAGAATATGTCCTGTTCAGCAGAATCTAAGTATTTGCAAAAATCATAAAACAGGAAAAGTTTCGTCCAGATGGGTGTCTAGTTGGACTTCCAGTTGTTGCGTCTAGATGGGTGTCTAAACAAGTATCCATCTTAGTGTCTAGACAAGTGTCTCCAGACAAAAATATTCAAGCAATTCCTGTTCACATTTAACATGCGGTGCTCGGCTGCAACAGGTTTCAGCTGAGCGCCCCGCTTTAGAGTATGTACCTCTGTGTCGAGAGTTTGAAGTTCAACCAATTAGAAAGCCTCTTTTGTGCTATATTTGTCACATATGCTTGAGAGTAGCGATTGCATGTATGTTCGGCTGAACCTATTGTCTTAAGTGTCTAGACATGTGTCGGTCCAGACATAAATATTCAAGTAGTTCCTGTTCACATGTAAAATTCAGGTATTGACTGTGACAATTTGCAGCGAAGCATCCATTTCTAGAGTATATAACTCTGTGTCTGGGATTTCAAATTCAACCAATTAGAAAGCCTCTACCGTACTATATTCATCACATACGCTTAAGAGTGGTGCTCACGTGTATAATTGGCTGACCTCCCATGCTTAAGCAAGTTCTTAGCCAGACATACAGGTCTATGCATGGACGTCTTGCTGGACGTGCATGTGAAGGTCGCTTAAACCTATGGATTATAAAGATTCTCAAAAAGGTCTATTGGGAGGGGTAAGAGTGCTTACAATTTTGTTTGAGGGAAGAGGCGGAAATATTCTGCCTTGCCTCACAAAAGCGTATACGCTACGGTCTCTTGGGGCTCTTTTTTTAATGCCTATAACCATGATTCCCAACATGGAGCGTAGGCCCCATCGGTTGGGCATGGCAATATATATATATATATATATATATATATATATATATATATATATATATATATATATATATATATATATATATATATATATATATATATATATATATATATATATATATATATATATATATATATATATATAGTGATATGGCATCACATGCATATGCATATATACATATAAAGATACATGATAGTATATTATATGACGTCATACATATATATATATAGGTATATATATCCATACATAGTATATATATCAGTATATATATATATATAGTATATAGTCATATATATATATATACTATAGTATGATGGCATATATATACTATACTATCATGCAAACATGTAAAATGTTGAATGAGGGGTGCATCAGGTTTTAGAAATGCCTAGGTGAGGTATGACCCAAAATCGATTGGGAACCACAGCCGTAGATGCTCTCTGACCAGTTACGACACATAAAAGCTTGAATTCTACAAGTATATGTTTGGAAGGGTCAGAATAAAAATGAACCAAACTTTTATTTTTAAGAATTTCGAGGGTTTGACATCTTCATTGTTTGGGTGTAAAACGAGCTACGTTTTGATTCAATACAAAATAAGCTAAGTCCTGGCTTGATGCCAAGCCAGATGCTTTTGTCTAAGTAAAAGGATTCAGAATCCACACTGCAAGGTGTCAGGTATTCCCCTTAATGCTCTTTAAAATTATGACTAATAAAAACTATATTAAATGCGATTAGACAAGTAAGGGAGTTTTTTTTTTTTCTTTTTTTTTACACAGATTACTAAAACGTTGCCCCACTATACTTTCCAGGGGGTTTTCAAAACTAGGATTATAATGTTTCCAGAGAATCCCATTTGCTGAGCTCTCTTGCTGGTGCCTTTTTTCTGAATTAGATTGAAAAAAACAAGATAATAGTTGATGAAAGGAAGAGTAAATAGCCTTAAGCGCTTCCCCTAAAGGCAGAAATAAAGTCAACAAAAACAATTTTTATTGTTGCCCACACAAATTGCAGATACTCTAGCGCAGTGGTTAAAACAAATCATGTAAACTCTCAAAGCACTCATGAAAAAGAACGTGCTTTTCCTATAGTCAGTTCTTACACAATAATGTAGGCCTTATTTTCAGCTTAAATGTTTAGTTCCTTTGCTAAGAAATAACAAATTCGTCTACATAAGCACGTGTGCGATATGAAACCTTAAAATCACCATACCTGCGCAATGGGGGGATCTAAGGGGATACATATTCATTCTTTCTAGAAGACAAGTATTAAAAACATTCAAGGGTAAAAGCTTCCAAAAAAACTAAGAAATTTCGTTTTTTATTTCAAAATTTTAGACTACGTTTTTTTTTATGTACTTGGCATGAAGAGGTGACTACCCTCTTTTAATTCGCTTCAAAGTACACTTACCTCGTAACTGATATGCGTTGGTATGGTATGATTCAACCAAATTACTTCATGAACTGACAAAAGGGCACGATTTTATATTTATTTTGAGACTTACCAAAGAGTATGGGCAACTTATAAAAATAGAAATTGGCGCTAGTGCCGATCAAAAATTCATCAGCGCCATCTAACATTTGGCGTCTCTTGGCATTTTTGACTGTGTTTTTCTCAAGCTTTTAATTGTTTTTCTCTGAAACTAAGATAAGACACTTATTTCTACATTAATTTTGCAAGTAGCATTAATTTTGCTTACAGTTATACTGAAAAAACACCTTGAAACGCATAACATAAGATAGCGTTGATGTTTTTTTGGTCAGCACTAGTTCCAATTACCATTCTTAAAAGTTACCCATACCCTTTGGGGCATACAGTAGATAATTACAGTCAGATCAAGATATATTTTACACAGGGAAACTTAAGTACTTCAAAAAAGAATTTAAGCTCATATATACTCGTATATATTAGATTCTTCAAGTGCAGCATTACGATAAGAAAAAAATGACTTCAGGATTTGTGAAGACTTCTGTGGGCGGTACTTAACTCCTGTGCAGCACCCAAAAAGAAGGAGAAGGGGAGTTGTAAAAAAAAATCCAGCACAGTTGTTGAGTGGTCTATAAATAATGTTTTAGGAAAGGATTCTCCTCCCAATTTTTCTCTTCTCTAGCAAGTGGTTTTTATCCTTAGTACAATAGTCATGAAATAGGCTTTAAACGGTTAAAAAATAACTGAATGTTCCTGTAGGAATGGATAGTAACTTTGATAACACTCGACAATCATATCTAATGACCATGATTAGATTCACAGTCTAAAAGAGAAAAATAGTGTCTTATAGACGTTAGGTATTCGGAAAATTCATAACTTAACGCAGAAAAGGAGATTAAAAACTTTTGAAGATTAGATCTCCAAGCTTTTGTAAAATTGCATCTCCAATAATTTTGAGATTTTAAACAATTTGAAGAGAAAAAAAGAGTCTGATAGTTTTTGGTCATTCGGAAACTTCATAACTTAACAGAGAAAAAGATTTCAAAAACAAAAATTCCCACTTTTTACACTGTAATAAATAATTCTTGGGTTAGTTTTGGAGCCATCTTAATCCATGTATCTTTTTTCAGGGCCCCATGTCAGTAAAAGAAGAAGTGTCTGAACATGAAGAAGATGAAAAGTCGAGCTCAACACGTTTTATGCATGAGATTGGCTCTTATTTAGAGCTAGTACAAACTGAAGAAGCGTCTAACGACACCAGACATCAACATAAGGAAGAAGAAGAAGAGCCACGGTCAAAACGGTTCAAGCATTTCAATGGCTCTCCCATAGAGTCGGTGCAGAATGAAAGAACCCCTAGAGACGGTTTGCCTTTAATTAGAGAGGAGGATGCCGATGAAGCTTTTTGTCGATCTGTGGCAGCGGATTTGAAACAGCTAAATTCCAGAGACAAGGCCTTGGCAAAATATAAAATACAAGAAGTTTTATATAAAGTGACATCTGGGATCTACAAAGAACAGGTCACCAATAAAGAGACATCTGGGACTCATGAAGAGCAGGCCACCAATGAAGTGACATCTGGGAGCTACGAAAAGCAGGCCACCAATAAAGAGACATCTAGGACTCATGATAGTCATGAAGAGCAGGCCACCAATGAAGTGACATCTGGGAGCTACGAAAAGCAGGCCACCAATGAAGAGCTACCTGGGATTTCTGAACAGCAGGCCACCAATGAAATGACATTTGGGAGCTACGAAAAGCAGGCCACCAATGAAGTGACATCTGGAAGCTACCAAAAGCAGTCCACCAATCAAGTGACATCTGGGATCTACAAAGACTAGAGCACCAAGGACTAGCTAAATTTTAGCTCTTTCTATTTTTTGTTAAAGTTTTAATTTATTTACTTCCTTGTTGAAATGATATAAAATGTTGAATCGTACAGTAAATATTTATCTAGGCTTAATTTGTAAATAGCTAAGTCGAAAGACAAGCGACATCATGGTACGAAATCGAATACATGTTTTAAGCTGTAGTGCCACATTTAGTGTTTTAAATCATCAGTTTCAAATTGAATAAACAGATATAAGTAGAAAACCCCGTAGTTATTGCTTTTGATTTTTTCTGTAGATCGTTTTCAGGTGCCTCACTCTGAGAAGTTGATGCATTTTGGAATAATAGTCGGCAGAAACCCGATAAAAATAGCCATTTTTCCCTGGGCATCTTGAAGAAAAAAAAACTTATAATCGATTATGCTTCAACTGCTACTAATATTCACATATTGATCAATATACGAGGAAAAACATTTTACTTAAAATAAAAAGCATTTTATTTATACATTTTACTCGCAAATGTACCCCCTCCTTTAAATAAAATTCGATATCAACCAGACCTGGAATATCCTTCTACAATCAAATATAGGCTAGGTCTAATGATTTTGATGGGTCAAGGAATCCGCTCACAAAGAAAACAACAGATGCAAGACAACGGGAAATATATTAACTGGGACCGTACACGGGACAATCGGGAGGAGGGTGGGGTGAATTTGTGATTGCTTTCTGCAGTTAATTTACTTCAAAACTGGAGAGCGGATCCTTTATCACAGAATAGACAAAAAAGGTTTTCTAATTTGACTTTCTGGTTTTATTAGATTTTTTGTTTTGAAGTGGCTTCAAATGTCTGAAGATGTTCTTCCTTTTTTCGCAATAATTTAAACTGTTCACCAAAGAAAATTAGAGGATAAGCTAAATTGAATTTTAATTTATTTCTGAAAATACACGGTTCTGCTGAGTATTACGGATATTTTTATGCTTACTGGTAGCTTAGCGTCTTTTAAAAAAAATTGCGAAAAAAGGGGGGTTGTTATTTTGCGCCACACTTTTTATATGATTTTAGCTCACGAAACTCAATTCAAACCCTGTAATAAGTTTACAACGAGGTGAAATCCAACTAGATTTGATTCCTGTCGGGATCTAGCTTAAACAAAAAAAATTATATAAAAATAATCTTACCCTGTTAAACCGCTTAGGCTGGAATGAATGTCCGTTAACCTTATACAGCTTACGCCATCTTCTTGCTCCTCTCCTATAAATGCTCTCTGCAAAAAAGAGACACATGTAGAGCATACATTTGAAATGAAATGAATTATTAATTGGTAATCAAATAAGAAAATATGCTTCCACAGTTCCGGATTTTGGTCAACTATTTGCAACACAATTTTTCTTAGCTGGAGAATTCGTGAAAAGACGTCTTGAAAAAATGTTGTGGTTGAAGTGAACTGGCTATTTTCACCAGATAGTGTATGAGCTGGCAAGAAGACAAACATTAACTATTGATTACATTTAGTTGACTCAAAACAATGACGGTATAGACTAATTGGCTCACAACAGCAATGGTACAAGGTACTTTCTCTAGACAACACAGTACAGGGAACAGTGTCCCAACGGATTAATGTACAATATATAACTTAAAACTATAATAGTTATGTATAAGTTATAAAGAATCGCTATTTGAAGCTAATTTAGGAATGGTTAGTATTATTTTCATGATCTTGACGGTAAAATTTTATAGCGAAAATAAATTTATGAAATTACGACAACTATCCTGAAACCCCATGAAAATTGTGCCGGATCGAATAAAGTATTCAGATGCTCGTTTGACTATTTTAATTAACATGGCGTTCATTTAAATTAATTGCAATGACTTACTGACCAAGCGCTATCATCATGCTGTATTGAGCAAGATTTAGAGAGTAAAGTTGATTTCTTGAAAAAAATCTTGCAGACCCCATAGAACCTTTAAAACGAATAAACAATTGCAGATTATTGAGCGTTGAAGTAGGCTACATTAAGAAAATAATAATAATTGTAACGGGTTGCAATAAGCGCTATAGGACACAAATTTAATATTCGTAATTCCTTACTGAACGCCAAATACAAAAAAAAATCAATTTGCAATCAAACAGTCCCTGGTAACAGACTGTAAGTAAGGGGCAACTCGGCGCCAAAAATTTCAAAGGATCTTAATGAAAATCACACCATTAGATTCAGCATATCAGCAAACCATAAAGAATAGACTTCAAGCTCCTATCTACAAAAAGTAGGATTTTGTAAAAGAAAAGAAAAAAAAATCAGATGAAAGATCGCGGATGTGTGTTTTTCTGTTTTCTGTGAATGATCGGAACGAACCAATGGCCATAGAAGATTGAGAGGGCAACTAGACCCCCACGCCTTCTCTTTCCCCAAAGACACCCAATCAAATTTTGAGATAGTCGTTTGATTCAGCATAGTTGGAAAGTCCAATAATTGTGTCTTTGGGATAAAGTAACACCTCATAGTCCATGAGGAAAGGGCTTTAAGTTACGCAATTTACCCATTGTTCACATATAGTATATGTTACAGGGAAATAAATAGGAATTTTAATGGGGGCGGGGGGAATTATCTGCGGGGAAGAATTTTCCAGGGGGAATTCTACGCGGGGAAGGAGGGAAGGAGATTTATTAGTATGATTTGAAAAACGGTCAAAATTAAAAAAAAAAGAAACTTTTTTCAACTGAAAGTAAGGTGCAGCATTAAAACTTAAAACGAACAGAAATTATTCTGTAAATAAGGGGAGCTGCCTCTTCCTCAACCCCGCTCTCTACGCAAAACTCTGACTTTTTATCACAGTTCTTTAAGAAAGACTGATCACACAAGGGCCGTTGAATTTGAATGAGAAGCGTATTTATAGAACATTGAGACTTTAGGGTAAAGAGCGAGAGTTGAGGAAGGAGGAACCCTTTTCATTTATGGAATAATTTCTGTTCGTTTCAAGTTTGAATGCTGGTCCTTACTTTCAGTTGCAAAACTTTTTCTTTTTTTTCTAATAAGCACAATTGAACGCGGGATAAGTTATTACTATTCCTAATTGACTACTGATGAAAAATAAAGATCAGAGGTTGTTACATGTTCAAAAATAGCAATAAGTTTAAACAGCTACATTAAATAACTATTTGATGGAGAAATGACTGTCAGTTCGCTTTTTTTCCGAAAGCGAAACATAAATCTTTAAACAGGGGACTTGTCGGTCATGTGTCAATCCTAAAATTCGGTAGCCCCCTTCTCAGGCGGGCTGGCCCTATTAGGCTTAGGTCGCTTGTTCGCCTGTGAGATCAAGCAAATTTAGCCCCCCGTATTGCCCGTCAAGAGCCAACCCTAAAACCTGTGTCATCCCCATTGCAATGCCAGTGGGCTTTCACAGTACGCTAAGCTCATATAATAGAAACAAGCTGAGTTGCTCAATTGCCTCAAAGTCCTGTGGACATGGTCAGTCATAAATCTTAGACAAAAATTTATTTGGGGTCTCCCATTGCCTTGAAATGACTCATAGAACTGATAGACTATTTGTCAGGCCTTTTAACTTTTAGTTACTATCTAGTTAAAAGACTTAGTGGCCAGTTACGCCCTTTTCTATGGCTTCTGCTGCAATTTTATTTATGACAATGTACTGTGATTAGATCAATTGGAAACTAGGAGTCAGGATCAGAACCAGTTATAAAAGGTTTCACAATGAAAAAAAAACAATGAAAAAACGAGAGTATGTTTTTAGAGTTTTTAGCAGAAAGCTGTTTCGGAAAGAAACCCGGGCAAGGTGAAGCACCGACCAATAAAAGGGTCCACCCCACTAACAGTGTGATCTTAATTGATTACAAATGCACTATACTCTTCAATCATTAGCAACAATAATTATAAAGAAACCTATACCAAATCATTCTTTTCTTTTTTTTTGTGGGGGGGGGGGGCTATCCCATAAAACTATTAAACAAGATTGAAAATTTAAAAGTCATGGGAAATGTTTTGAAATTAAAATTAAAAGCCAGAAATAAAAAGTTGCACAAGATGAAGCTTTATATTAAAAAAATTCTCGCGAGTGATACCAGAAACGCCCATCAAAAAGCATAAAAATTCTAGTGGAAACGAATTAAAAATAGCAAAAAAAAAACAGATAGGTAAAAAATAAACAACAACAAAACAAGATTGAAAATTCAAAAAGTACTTACTATCTTCTCCCTGACAGAGTTGGCCAGGTGCAAGCGGAATATTAGGAAATACTAGAATAGAAAAATATGTAAAGATAAAATAAAAGACTGAAAGAAAAAGCTGTTAATTACTATCGGAGCTACGAATGTAGCATTAATGTTCTTTATCCGAAATACGTAAATTACTAAAAGCTTAAAATAGGTTAAATTCCAATCACATATTTGAAAATTACGCAAAAAACAACTTTTTGTTTTAGCTTTCTACGGTGAAAGAAACTGAAAGGAAATTGCAAGGCCACCAAAACATGAAGAGCTTTTACAAAGTTATCCATTGCCTCCTGTAATCACCTTTAAAGAAATTGAGCGGCCAACACTTGTAAATTTAGCAACAGAAGAAATCCCACAATTTCTAGAGCTATGGTTCAACGATAGAGAAACAGGGGGACTACTTGCGAAAAAAACTAGCTACTAAAAAAAAATCATGTTCTTTTACTGGTTTATACTTTCATACAGGCAAACCAATTAGGTGAAAGTTAACTTTTCCTTCCTATTACTGGGTCAAAATTTCAACACTCATTAGGTTGTGAAAAGGCTTTCACACCCTAATTTCTTATTTTTCTTTCAGAAAATAAGAAACAATGTGACTGGCTTAGGATATTTTATTACAGATGTAAACCAATGAAAATAAAGCACACTTTTCTACCACAGAATTGTAGAAAGGTAATTTCTCTGTTTCTCCTAGGTTCAGCTATCTAATAAATTGTTTCTGAGACCGTACTGGCAAAGCATGACAAAAAGAAAAAAAATGTAGTGAAGAACCAAAATCGATAATAATCCCAGGCAGTGAAAGAAAGAAGAATAGTTTCCCAATATTTCGGTCGAGACCACCACTTAACTTTCCTAGGGGCAAAATTAGGAGAAAAATCTGAGGGTTTCTTTCAATAGCTGTTTCTTTTTTTTCAGTGGCTGTGTCTATCCTTGGTTTGGCATAACGTTTTCCGTTAGGCTATCTATTTTATTTATTCTTAAGATATAATCGACTCAAAAAAAGCCCAATCTTATATTTTTAGGACTTTAGAGGAGATTAAATTAAGATCTTTAAAACTATTTGCAAAAATAATTGTTCCTTCGAGGATTTAAACAAGAAAAGATTGGTAAAAGTGCATTGAAATATAGTGCGACTTGAATTTTATGATACATAAATCATACTAGGGGATTTTCAAGGTAGAGGGGGCGAAACAATTTCAACCCTTTTATGACCAATCTCCCCTCTCTTCTATGGAGGAAATACTTATCTCTAACTTCGGCCAGTGGATAAAGATCAAAAGAAAATGTTCGCAAGCTGGCTACCAAAGCTGGTTTAGCTTCCCATCTGGTATTCGCAACTAGCAGAAAGTTGCCAGACCACGAGAAGACGGGAATTGCTAGCGGGAAGTGCTACTGGCTGCTGTTTTTCTGAAAGCTGTTACTTGGCTACAGGGCCGTAACCAGGATTTTGTTCGGTGGAGGGGGGAGGAGCTGATAAAACAAATCCTATTGACTGAAATAGATTAGTGACTATCAAGGTCTCTGCGTGCAAAAATTTGTTTAGATGTATTTTTGTTACTTTTGTACGCGCCAGACAAAACTTCAGGGGGTTCAAACAGAGTACCCCCCCCCCCTGGATACGGCCATGCTTTACTAGTGTGTCAGATTCAAATTGTTGCACCTGGGACTTTAAAATAGCCTGCAAATTTTACTATTTTCGTAAAAAATTACTTGTAATTTTGTGAATAACTTATTTTACAATATGAATAGTATTTTCGAAACCTTAACTGAGTATTACCAAATCGTAACTAAGACTACTGCCTGTTCCTTGTGGCAATTACTCATGTCAATTTATTGAAATTAGTTGATTAAGATAATGTAACCGCGGTCAATTTTCGAATACTCACTTTTCCAGTCGATATTCACGGGAATTTGCACTAGACGATGAATTAAAATTTTCGATAAAAATCGGCACGTGGCCGATTTTTAAATATTTTCTTTACCAGTCGATATTCGCCGAAATTTACACTAGATGATCAAATCCAAATTTCCTCGAAATATTTGTAGTGAGCTTTTTGTGCTTCAGTACTACTGTTGTGAATTAATCGCAACTGGGATAAGGTGCGGCTAGCTGCACTTTTTTTAACAAAAGAAAAACGGATAAACCAAACGTTTCTTCTTTTTGAAACACGATGATGTATTTTCTTTTCGCCCGTTTTCGTCTTTTTTCTTTTCGTCCGTTGATGAAGTGGGAAATCTTGACTCTTTCATATAATAATAAAATCAAAAGAACTATAAGACGTTATGCACTATCTCAGTAGCTACCCTCCAGTTACATCGTGGATTTTAATTGTTTGATGACGATAACTTTTAAAAATCCAGGATTGAAAATCTCAAAAATTGAAATTGTATTTCAGTCTTATCTAAATTTCTTTTGTTTAATTTTAAAAAAAATGATTTTTCTCATCCCCCCCAGTTAAGGGGGGGTGAAATTTTCAACATCCCACCCTTCCCACGGGGAAAAGAAGACAAAATGAGACAGCGTTCCGCTACACAAGATTAATTACATTAATTACCTCGGTTGCAACCATAATGCGTACAGGTCTGCTTCTAATTTACGCTGGTTACGACTGTTTCAGAGATCTGTCATCAGAGCGTAGCTAGGTTTTCAGCATCCGGGGATAGCGTTTTTTCCAAACCCCCACCCCCCATCAGCATTTACAAACATATAAGTAAACGAAAGTGTAAAAAAAACTCATTATGACGCCTCCTCAGAGGCTGCGACCGAGGAAAGCCCCCCCCCCCTCACTGCCGTCCCACGAAGCAATGCTTAGGCGGAGTTTTACTATATAAATAGTCAAGAACCAATAAGTCAAATTGTACATTGGTTTTGTGCAATTTGAAAATTAAAGGAATTTGTGCTCTACTGGTATACGGATATTGTGGTTGGAGATTCAAAAGATGTTGAATCGAGAAATGTACACAAGTCATTAGAAATAATTTTGTTCATTGATAAGGCTGGGTCAAGTATATATGATTATATTAATTTAAGTCACATCTTTTTTCTTTGAACTCAATTTCTTCTAGCTGTGCTTTTTTTTCTCAATTTAATTTCAAACTAATCTTGATCGAAAATATAGAAATGTGTTTTGAAAACACATTATAAAGAACCATTTCATTGTTGTGAAATGACACCTCTTAATACTACCCCCTTCCTATGAATAAAGAACCAGATAAAACTGTGAGACGCAACAAAAGATCTTAGAAACTTGAGGAATAAGATCTTTTGCGCTTAAACATGGCTCGTTTGGATATTATCTCCTTTTTGGTGACACCTAGTTACGCCACTGCCTGTCATTGACATTTTTCTATTGTATCGTTGCCAAAAGTGTATTATACACAATAGTAAGTTTAGGTAGGCTGATATGGCTCTTTGGATCTTTTGGATCCTTTGTCCACAAGCTATCTCCTTTAAGAAATGAATGAGATGCGACTTTTCTTTCTGGGTTTTCTTCTCTCTCTTATTTTCGAGGTTTTCCATTTCTCTTTATTTGTTCTTAAGTATTTTGCTGATGTCCCGTATTTCAGCATTTTTTGCTGTCTACCCACAAACAATTTATGTAAACAAGTAGTGTAATCCTGAACATCAAAGTCAAGTTCCTTTTATGGATTCAATGAAACTGTCTGATCAACAAATAACTATTTTAATGATAACATTGGAATAAAATTGTAGGGACAAATATAAGGTATTCATCTGTGCGAAATTTATGTGGTATAATTCTTCAAAACAATTCCTTGATCATAAAACAGAGAATCAGAACCATACCCGATGAGCCGTGTCCGAGCCTAGATCGAATGTAATCATAAATTTCAAAAATATTGAACATAGTTTCGCAACTTTCATATAATATATTCGTATTGACGATTGATTACCCCCCCCCCCCCCTCTCGGTAAAATTCCTGTGCATGTGCAGCTGGAAATCCAATTTGGTACAGAATATTAGCTTCAAAAGGCAACACTTTGTAGCAAGGGTGTATCTAGAATTTTTGGTCAGGGGGGGGGGGTCACAAAATACTTTAAAAACGCATAAAAATTTGTTCATATGCATTTTTGTTACGTTTTTACGAGTCAGGTAAATATTTCGGGGGGAGGAAAGTCATTAAAACCACATTTTTTAGGGAACGCGGTGAAAGCCCCCCACCCCTATACAAGTGCCTTGGGATTGTTACAGAAACATGTAGTAATAAAAGAATTTAGCGAAATAACGTTTTGCCACTGGACATTACAAGTGAATTTAATTAGTTCCATATAAAAATGAACTTCAATAGACTTTCCCGCTTTTACCTTGTCCTTACATCCTTTTCGTTTTCATAATTTGTTCTCTATTTCGCTTTTCTCTATGAACAGGTTTGAGCCTCTTCTTTGAACTTTTCTATTATATTTTTAACACTAATTCATCACTTATGATTATTAATTATATATCTGAGTTCAAATTTACCGAAAAAAGAAACAAATGAGCTTCATTAATTTCCGGCCGCTGAATTCTCGATTCACTCCAAAAGAAAAATCACATTTCCAGTGAAACTTACCAGAGTGAAAGTGACCAAAATGGCCATAAAAAAGGAGGAAACAGTCAAATACAACAGGTTTAAATATCAGTTATTCTTTATACTTTTTATCGGTTTGTCTTCCTCAGTCAAACCAATCAATGGTTTAGTCAGACCATTTCTTGTGTATTTACCTTGTTCTAAATATTTTCCGTAATAACAAAAGGATTATATGCACTACAATCTATAAAAATGAATAAGTGTTCTTGCAATTCTTTTTACAAATTTTTAAAATCCGGTAATTGTTTTTACTAAACATTTTACAAGTTAAGTAAATCAATACTGATACAGCAAAGTTACAACCATATTACAACTCAAGCACAGGGGGAAGAGAGTTCGATGTATCAGCTTAACATATAAGTGAGAGGAGGTTAAATTTAGTTAAACAAGTTACAAAAAAATAAAACAAATTTCAGACAAAAATAAAACAAATCAAGAAACAAGCCGCAAAAAGAAAAAAGAAAGAGTAGAGATAGAATAGCACAAATCCTCCCAACACGATAATAATTGAATCCAGAAAATAGCCAGATCCATCAACCTAAAGAGCGATCGATACCCTAAAGGATGACCCTCTAGAGCAGAGTGGGCACCTAAAAAAAGCAGGAAGGGGGGCTGGCTACCTTATATTTCTTACATATTCCCTTCATGATATCCCATAAAGATACCACATGATAATACCATAAAGAATCAGCCTATCTCATCCCCTATATACATTTTTGGTTTGAGTGGCGAAACTTTGAGTGGCCAAACTAGTAAGAATTGATTGGGCGGTCTTGCCATATCTTGTAGAGCTTGGATAAGAGATCCGAATAAACAAGAGAAAACCAAAGCCGCCATCTAATTTTCCCAGAGACCTTAGAAAAATCATTTAACTTCTCCCGTCTAGTGTCAGAGATAAGGATATTTGGATTCAATGAAACTTGTATCTTCAGAAAGTGTTTTTGATTTTTCAATTAAACGGAGCAGAATTTTCTTTTCAAATTTCAGGAAAGAGCAGTCGCTAAAATTCTTCTAGTGGGCTTGCTAGGAAAAACACTTGAAATCAGGTCAAAGGAAAAATCATTTGGTCAATTTGACAGCTTTGGGAGTTCCCTGTGTCGCTACCCACTTTGATTGAAAACCTAGCCAACACAAGGATTTTAATGCCTTTTCAATCAAACTTCATAGTCGAACCACAAATCATCAGTGGCTTTCAATGATAGTTAGACTCCTGGGAAAATTCGCGAACAGACCCTTTGTCTTTCAGGCGACCAGCCGACGTTGAGGTACGCAAAATTTAAAAGGCATCGAATCCGCGCAAGTCCCTACATCCCGACAAAAGATAATCACTAAAACATATATTTTCACTAAGAAATCTTTAAACTTGGGAATTATTTCAGTCGGATTAAACTTATGATAAATTTATTTGCGAAATGTACCTGAGTAAAAATTAAGATAATTTTGATGTCAGTAGAGGAAGATGAAAGGTCATGGAGCGAACATGGACAGAAGAAACAGGGGTCGGAAATATCCCTATCTTGAAAATATTTTGTTGAAAATTCAATTACATAATACACCATTGCTGTTTGTAAATCTTTGTGTTGTTTGAGATTAAATATATCAAAAAGGACAAAAAAAAACTTTGTGAACAAACCATGTATAGTGATTTCAGAGTCCTTATTGAGCTCATACAATCTAATAGCCTCAGCGAGCTCTTCTTGACTCGATATTGTGCAAGGATCACCTAAAAGTATAGAATTTATTACAAAGGGTGTAAGAAAAAAAAAAAAAAAAAAATCCAACTGGCCAATCAATGACACAGATGATGTTTGAAGACCTGCAGCAGCGCAGTTAACAAGTCTTTGTGTTTATATCAAACATCACATTAAACAAAAGGGGTTGTTAGAATATAAACCAAACCTAATTCGAAATTCTAATTCGAGTCAACGTGCTTGCATTGAAGAGCGAAGTGTCTTCCATGTATTATTTATTTCCTTATGTTTTCCCCTACCAATTCAGATGGAGGAGGCTATCGTGGAAAACTGGGATGGGGTTCGTTCCCTAATAAACTAAGAGTTCTAGTGCCTTTTAAAAGGACTGATATCGGGTCCCCCAGGACATTAGCTCTTTAAATATGTGAAAATAAATATATTTAAAAGTACCCTTACACTGAGTGACCAAAAAAGTGGACGCCAATTTTCTATATACTTCATTGGTGAGCTTTGTGTAAGAACTCAACTTAACATTGATTATAAATAGTTAATTATGTTGAAATCATAACACTAAGATTTAGCTTTGAAATAAGTCTGGAAAAAAAAATCATTTTCGAATTTTTGATAAAAAAAAATTTGGAAGGTTACCGCATAGGAAATTTAGCATTCAGTTCCAAATGCAGGAAACAATAATTTTATTGAGAAAAAAAAATTCTTTCGAACAAAAAAAACATTTAATTATCAAGGAAGTTCCAGAAACAGATAATTTTAGTAGTTCCAAAATACTCCCAAAAAAAAAAAAAAGATAGGTGAGCTAGAGATAGAGCATAGGGAGCTATCTTTGAAGGCCTACTTCTCATACCAAAAATGTTAAAAATTTGTCCTGGCATATGTCAAATTTAAAACATCTGCGACTATGAAGATAAGCATGCCTGAATATATGTGGAACTTAGTTCATCCAGCTACTGAGCATTAATGAGGGAATTGAGTAGGTGCCTATGCACTTATATTTTTCTTTTGCAAAGAAATAACATTATTTCTATTGCAGTTATTCAAAGTTACTCACCATTCTATTTTGTATATCTACCATTTTATTTTGCAAAGTTATTCTGGCATCAGATCAATGGTCGAGTAAAAAGATCCATTTTTCTTTCACTAATGAAAAAAAACATTTTTAGAAACATCTTTTTTCAAAAGAAATTAAAGAGGGATTTCAAAACTAAAATGATCCATTAATAATCAAGCCTAACTTAAGGATTAGAGATATTGCTATGGAAGAATAGATGAAGCCTAAAACGAACAGAAATTAAAATGAATAATCAAGACATAACTTAAAACGATCATAATTACCAAGCATAAGAGTAGCGCTACCACCCCCTTAAACCTTAACATGGCAAAAATGTCATTTATGCTTTGCTGCAAACAAAATATAGCGCAAACAGTTTTTTTTTTTATTTTAGAGAAATTGCCTACGAATTGTTTTCGGTCCTCGGTTGACTGACCGCATTTCAGATGAGATGACTTTTATTTTCAACTAATAATTACACCATACTTAACTGGCACTGACCACATTTTTTAAATAACATTATCAACAAACGTAGAAATGGTAAGAATGTATGACGTTTTATTAAGCCACTATTGTGGCTTGAGCAGCGTCACACAATCTTTCATCATAAACCAAACTCATTCACTCTTTCTACTATTTTCATACCATTCAATACATTTAATTACATGAGCTGAAATCAGACTAATGAAACTAGATTGGTTGTTTAAGTATGGTAATATATAAAAGAAAGAATTCCTGGAACAGGAATTCCTGGAAACAGTAGGCTGTACGAAAAGTGTGGTGCAATCCCGCATTCCAGGGCTATAATGAGAGAAAGGTTGATGTGGTTAGGGCACGTTCTGCCGATGAAGGATGACAGAAGGATACTTGGTGCTGCGGTGAGTTGTCAGTAGTAGTAGTAGTATCACGACATTGAAAAATATACAATCGTTTGAACTTCCAGGAATTCTTTCTTTTATATATTACCATATTTAAACAACCAATCTAGTTTCATTAGTCTGATTTCAGCTCATTTTGGTTTCAATGTAGCTCTGGTTTTCTTTGAACAAATTTCCTAGGGGAAAGTAGTTTTTTAAATCAATTTTCATAAATGACTTCCAATTTCCCTGTTGTTCCTATTGAAGGCTTTCTCAGCTTTTTAGTTAAAAATACAAGGCTAGATTTGAATATATGTATAGGTTGATAGACAGACAAAATTAATTTAACCCAAAAATGGTATCAAACTCCCACCAAAATGATGTGGCAGCAAATGCCTCCTCCCCCCTACCCAATTACATGCCAGAGGATATACCTAGGATTAGATAATTAAGAAACTGCTTTGTTCGGCCTTGTAAATCCATTTGGAGCAATCTTGCTCAGAGGCTATCCACTCACCGCCATCTATCAGATTTCTTCAAACAAACCTTTAGCAGATACAAAAAAAATAGATAAAAAGCCACATATTGAGTATGTTAATGCAACTGACACCACGAATTTTTTTTACAAAAAACACCGTACAGATACAAATGAAAAAAAAAGAAATACCATAAATTAGTTTTAATATATTTAAGTATTAACATATATATTAGTACTAATTGCATAATAATATATATAATACTTATAGAATAATATGTGTATAAGTATTAATATATACATATGAAGTGTTAATATTTAGAATATACTGACTTAATATATAAAGAATATTATTATATTCGACTTTACCTTCTTCATCAATCCATTTCATGGTAAACAGCTGATCTTGGCTAAAATGACAAATATCACGTAGTTCATCTTTTAGCCTTTGAAGATCTACTTTAGGATCAATATAGGTTACTAAGATTTCCCTAGAAAGAAAAATTTATCTATTAAAGCTTTCAGAAAGAAATAAAAACCTTAAGATCAATCAAGTAGAAAAAAGGATGCCATTTTGGGTTCTAACAACACATCAGCCACTTGGTATATTAGCCCCCAGTTTTTTGGTGGGGATAGGGGCCAATACAGGAAAGTGTTTTCAGGATACATTTCTTCTGAGAGGGATGCGTGGACTATTTTTTTTAAGGAGAGAGGACTCTGTCCCTTCCCATTGTGTAGGCTACATATGTGTATAATTATCTTTGGTTCAAGTTGTTATTTTTGTCTCTGCTTATTTGTGTTGTTTTGTATTCGCATTACTCCCTATTCATATTACTTGTTTTCTTGGTGAGTACATTTTTTTAGAGGTCTGGGTTTTAAATAGAGGACCTTCAAAGGATGAGATGTTCAGTTATCTTGTCTTAATTACAACTGCACACACAACTTTCCAAATCATAGCGCTTCCTTGTTATTGAAAGTTGTAAGAGCTGATGCAGTTTCATTGAAGCAAATTTTGTGAGGGCTGAGGGACCAGAGCCCCCTCCCCCACTGAAAAGAACATCCCTAGGGAACTAAGAGTCCCCTTCAGAATTTATCTATCTCAACAATCAGCCGGGACTCATAAATTACTAAAAAGAGTATTCTTTTGATTGACCTGCAAACTTAGAATAGGGACGAAGACTCAACAAGGGCCTTTCAAGGTAAGATGAATTTTAAAGCTTTTGTATTTAACAACATTCTGAAGTCAAATAAGAAACTCATCACTTGCATGTCTCTTTGGCCTCTTGTTGGAGAGGGGGGTACAATTGTCAACTATTATCTCTAAACTGCATTGTATAAATCATTAAATCTAAGAACGCACATACAATACAAAAAAAGAAAGTAGTCATTGCAGGCATTCTAAGGTTCAAATTACTCAGTAGGTGGGCATAGCCACTATCAGGGTGTCCCCATAATGGCTTTAATACCTTCTGTTTCAAAGAACTTATACTAATGTACAATATTAACATTGACACCATCATAGACAACCGCTTTTGGTCTGTTCAAGTTTGGAGTACATTCTCTTTCATTAGTCAATATGTCCTGAGTTTTCTGCTTAGTGATCTAAAAATTTTAATTTTAACTCCCATATTAGCTCTGATACTCCCAAATGAGACATTTCTATGCCACTGAGCTCCAGTTCTTTGAACTTTGAGACTTCAGGTTTCAGGCCAGATCTTGGCAGCCAATTTAACTGCTAAAAATATTTAACAAAAGCTCTACTGTCCACCGTACACAATCAACAGAATATATTGGCTTATCTGCATCACTGCTCAAGAAGGAACCAGGGTGAGCATTGGTGATCCAATAACTTTAAGAGCTGGGAATATTCGTTACCTCTGATGCAAGAGTGTTGTGGAGACCACATCAGTGTAATTCAATTTCTGTTTGACCAGTAGCCTGTTTAATGCATCATAGCAATCAGAATCCCTTTTTCGGCTGCTCTCAATATTCTCAAGAGAGCCTTAAGCCAAAGGTTAAAGTTATCAATAATTTTTATTCTTTAAATGAAACATCCATTTTGTGCTCCATTTTTGTAATATAACTGAAAATATTAAAAGAACTGTATTTTCTTTAATATGTGTTTTTTTTCTTCTTTTTTTATACAATGAATCATATTAGCCTTTTGCATATGTTTTTTTTTTTGTTTTTTTTTTTTTACCGAGTACAACTATCTATTGGGCACTAAAAGTGCCCTATGTATGTAATATGTAATAAAGTGCCCTATGTATGTAATATGTGTGGCAATTCCACGTTTGAGGCTCTCATCAGATTCAATAAGGATCACTAGGTACTTAAATTCTTTCATCTCCTCAACCACATCAGTTCTGACTTAAAGTAGGGGGTGGAAGGTAATTTATTTACACTATTTTGCATGATTTTTATTTTCAGTGTACTAATTGACAGATATAATGGCTCTGTATTTGAGACCTAGGTGATGTTCTACTGGGGTTTCTCTTTTAAGCAAGATCAGGGAACTATTTCTGTTGTTTTAAAACAAATGGTGTATGGAGACCACAGTTCATATAATTATCCAGTAAGCTTATCGCAGATCATTTCTGGTCTTCGTTCTCGGTGCGAACAAAAAGCTCCTCCCACTTCTTTCTGCATTACCGGGTTAGTCTGTTTCCGATTGTTTCCAACAAAGTGCATTATTCGTAATAGCGGGTTTCCTCTTGTTTCCGATTATATCACAGTCTGACTTGTCTACCCGTGAAAAGATCTGATGCCGCCTATATTTCTATCTGCAAAAACGTTCTCTGGAGCACTCGCACCTTGGTCCGGGTTTTTATAATGGGTGAGATAGAGAAGATCATACTGGATAATTATATAAACTGTGATGGAGACAAAGGAAGGAAAATTTAAAATTTCTAAATAAGTGAGTCAAAAACCAATGTAACTTGGAATAGGGAAATGTACCCTATTCCAAGCCAGCTACCATTCCACCAGCATGTCCGTTTTTGGTCATCAATTATCAAAAATGTTGTTAGATTATACGTTTTTCTCCTATTCGGGAGGAAGGAGTTATGGCTAGTAAGTGGTTCAACAAGGATATCTTTAAGGAATTAGGAATTAAATGGCAATATTGTTCATGTTAGAACTGTAGACTTCAAAATATTAAGTACATACTCTATAATGGTGAATTTTTCTTGAAATTTTGTAAAACGCTTGACAAACACTAACTTAATGTAAAACCAAAACAATGCTTTTAAGTGCCTGTAACAGGTCAAATACCTTAAACTGAAGGTAGATTTAAAAGAAAAGTTGGTAAACTTGACTAGTGTTTGATTAGATTGCTAGTTGAAAGATTAACACACATGTTCCTTCCCAATATATCAATTGCTATTATGGAAAGTGATTCCGACCTAAGGCTAATTAGCCCTATGCCGTGTTCAAACGTTTAATGATTTTGCTGGTTGCTCTTTCAAATTGGCAATATAAACCAAATTTGATGAGAAATTTTGGGGGTTCTGAAAGACAGAAGAGGATTTCAAGAGAAATTGCCTGCAGATTGTTTTGGGTACCCAACTGACTGACTGTACCTCAAACAGTAGGCTGCATGGAAAATGTGGGTCAATCCTGCTTTCTAGGGCTATAATGAGAGAAAGGTTGAGATGGCTAGGACACATTCTGCAAATGAAGGATGACATTAAGTTGTTCTCATAAATAAGAGATGCACAATTTAGCTGTTATTCCCTTTTTCTAGAATAAAAGAGTAAAGGTTAAGTCCAGATTCACATTTGGAGGAAGCTCTGTGATATTATGAAAACCACTAATTGATTCACTTTACCCCTATCCCCAGGGGCGTCTTTAGGGGGAGGTGGGCTGTTCCCCCATAAATTTGGGAAAATAAATATTATACAGCCCATGCCCCTTCACTATCTGGATATGAAACCCTCTTACCCCCTAATAAAAATGCTGGAGATTTGCCCCTGCCTATCCCCCCAATCTGCTGTGTAAATATGCAGCTTACTATAATTGTTAAATAATGAACACTTGGAATGTCCAATAGATGGTTAAAATACCTGATGATAAAATGCATGTGAGTCAGGTATTAAAACTATTTGCTATTGTAGTGGTAATATAAATAGTTAGTTGTATATTTATTTTTCAAAGAAGGAATGGGGACAAAATGAAGCAATGAAGCTTTTGGGAGTGTTTTAGCCTAAAGTAATTTTTAGAATTGTCTTTTAAAAATAGTGCTGAAGATTATCCTTTTCAGTCATACATCTTTGACCAAATGAAAAGTAGTTTGTCCCTAAATAGGGTGGGAAAATGTTATTAGAAACAGTTTGAAGAAAATTGGGACTTCTTTGGAGGGTATAAAGAGGGGAGCTCTGAATATATTGAGATGAAGGAGGAGCTTGCGCAGCTGTGTTAGCCTATGGCAGCTTGGTGCTGCAATGAGTTGTTAGTTTAGTAGTTTTCAGAATTCCTTTAAAGAATCATGCTCCTGATCTTAACATTTACTGAACAGAGTAAAACAGTAAAATTACCTCTTCTTTATAGGTCTTTCAGGCTTTTGTCAATCTTTGAAAATAATTGAGTTATGTGAATGAAACTTATAGGAATTGCTCCAGAGCCTCATTGATCCCAAGGAAAGAATTTTGAAATACCTACCTCAATACTTCCCCTCTTCAAAGAGCAATGATCTTTGGCACAGCCTACTACTTGAATGAAACACAAGACAAGTTTTTTAAGCCTCATACCTTTGCTTGATCCTGATTTACAATGTCTTAAAGACTTGTAAATCTATATCCTAAATCATAGGCAGCGCAATCGCGCTGCCTAAGTAAAGAGCTACGTGGGTACAATATATTATTGTGTTTTTTTTTCTTAGACCAGGGCACTTTGTATTGAAGGAGTTGTCGTAGAAACTTCGAAAAGGGCTCATTCGATTCGAAATTGGAGTGGCTTTCCCCTTTTTAATAGTCGAAAGTGATTGGAAGGCAACTAACACCCCTTCCAAGCCCACCATTACCCCAAACACATCCAATCGAAATTTTGAGACAGCCATTTTGTTCAGCATAGTTGATTTCCAGATAGAAAATATGTTTTCGAGGAGGACACTCCCCCACAACCCTCAGGGCAAGGGTTTTAAGTTATGCCCTGGGGGCATATAAGAACGATGTTGGCACAATGTATTATTTATTATTTTTTTCCTTTAGACCAGGGCAACTTCGTATCGAAGAGGTTGTTGTAAAAACTTCGAAAAGGGCTCATTCAGTTGGAAATTGGAGTGGCTTGTGCCCTTTTTAAGAACCGAAAGTGATTGGAAGGTAACTAATACCCCGTCCAAGCTAACGATATTACGAAACACATACAATACAAAATTTTGATATAGCAATCTTGTTGAATTTAATTGATCTCCAGATATAAATTATGTTTTTGAGAAGTACACCCCCCCGCAACCTCCAGCCTAAGTGGTGTAAATTATACCCATGTGGCATAGATGGTTCTTATAGAAAGTGTTATCGTAGAAATTTCAAAAAGCGCATTCAATTGTAAAGTGAAAGGTCTAGTACCCCTTTTAGTATTCGGAAATGTTTGGCGGGCAATTAACACCCCTCTCACGCCCACCATTTCCCCATACACATACAATCAAAATTTTGAGAGAGCCATTTTCTTCAAAGTAGTTGAAAGTTCTGAAAATTAGGTCTTTGATGATGACAGCCCCCCCCACAGCCTCCGGGCAAGGGCTGTAAATTATGCCCTGGGGGCATATAAGGTTTTTATAGAACGCGTTGTCATAGAAACTTCAAAAAGGGCTTATTCGATTGGAAATTGAAATAGCTAGTGCCTTTTTTATTAGTCGAAAGTGATTTGAGGACAACTAACCCCCTCTCATGCCCACCTTTTCCCCAAACACATACAATCAAAATTTTTAGATAGCCATTTTATTCAACATTGTTGAACGTTTTGGAAATTAGGTTTTTAAAGATGACAACCCCTCTCCCCCCCACAGCCCTCAGGGCAAAGGTTTTAAGTTATGCCCTGGGGGCATTTAAGGTTTTTATAGAAAGCGATGTCGTAGAAACTTCAAAAAGGGCTCATTCACTTAGAAATTGAAAGGGCTAGTGCCCTTTCAATTTTGCCTCAGGCAAGGGTTATAAGTTATGCCCTGGGGAAAAATAAGGTTTTCATAGAAAGCATTGTCGTAGAAACTTCAAAAAAGGCTCATTTGATTGAAAATCGAAATGGCTAAAGCCCTTTCTAATAGTCTCCTCTCACGCCCACCTTTTCCCCAAACACATCCAATCAAAATATACCCTGGGGGCAAATAAGGTTTTCACAGAAGGTGTTGTCGTAGAAACTTCAAAAAGGGCTCATTCGATTGGAAATTGAAATGGCTAGTGCCCTTTTAATAATCGAAATTGATTGGAGGGCAACTAACCCCCTCTCACGCCCACCATTTATCCAAACACATCCAATCAAAATTTTGAGATAGCCATTTTGTTCAACATAGTTGAAAGTTCTGGAAACTAGGTCTTTGAGGATGACAACCCGACCACAACCCTTAGGGCAAGGGTTATAAGTTATGCCCTGGGGGCATATAAGGTTTTCATAGAAAGCATTGTCGTAGAAACTTCAAAAATGGCTCATTCGATTGGAAATTGAAATGGCTAGTGGCCTTTTTAATAGTCGCCTCTCATGTCCATCTTTTCCTCAAACACATCCAATAAAAATTTTTAGATAGCCATTTTATTCAACGTAGTTTAAATTTTTGTAAATTAGGTATTTAAGGATGACAACCCCCCCCCCCCACAGCCCTCAGGGTAAGGGTTGTAATTTATCCCCTGGGGGCATATAAGGTTCTTATAGAAAGCAATGTTGTAAAAACTTCAAAAAGGGCTCATTCAATTGGAAATTGAAAGGACTAGTGCCCTTTTAATAGTCGAAAGTGATTGAAAGGCAACACCCCCCTCCCACACCCACCATTTCCCCAAACATATCCAATCAAAATTTTGAGATAATCATTTTGTTCAATGTAGTCAAAAGTTCTGGAAATTAGGTCTTTTAGGATGATAACCCCCTCAAAGCTTTCAGTGCAAGGGTTGTAAGTTATGCCTTGGGGGCATATAAGGTTTATATAGAAAGTTGTTGTTGAAATTTCAAAAAGGGCTCATTTGATTGGAAATTGAAATTGCCCTTTCTAATACTCATTAGTGAGTGGAGAGTAATTGATCCCACTCTCACGCCCATCATTTCCCCAAACACATTCAATCAGAGTTTAGAGACAGCCATTTGGTTCAACGTAGTTGAAAGTTTTGGAAATTATGTATTTAAGGATGACAAACCCCCCAGAGCCCCAAGGGCAAAGGTGGTAAGTTATGCCCTGGATAATAAGGTTTTATAAGGTTTATAACATATAAGGTTTTTATAGATAGAGTTGTTGTAAAAACTTCAAAAGGGGCTCATTCAATTGGAAATCGAGAGGGCTAGTGCTCTTTTTAACAGTCGAAAGTGATTGGAGGGTAACTAACCACCCTCTCACGCCCACCATTCCCCAAAACACATACAATCAAAATTTTCAGATAGCAATTTTGTTCAACATAGTAGAAATTTCTGGACATTAGGTCTTTAAGGATGACAGCCCCCCCAGCCCTCAGGGCAAGGGTTGTAAGTTATGCCCTGGGGCATATAAGGTTATTATTGAAAGCGTTGTCGTAGAAACTTCAAAAGGGCTAATTTGATTAGAAATTGAAAGGGCTAGTGCCTTTTTAAATAGTTGAAAGTGATTGGAGAGCAACTAATGCCCCTCTCATGTCCACCATTTTCCCCAACACATCCAATCAAAATTTTGAGATAGCCATTTTCGTTAACATAGCTGAAAGTTCTGGAAATTATGTCACAGAGGATGACAACTACCCTCAAAGCCCTTAGGGTAAGGGTTGTAATTTATGCCCTGGGGGCACATAAGGTGTTTATAGAAAGCGTTGTTGTAGTAACTCAAAAAGGGCTCATTTGATCGGAAATCGAAAGGCCTAGTGCCCTTTTTAATAGTCAAAAGTGATTGGAAGGCTTGACATTTTTATAGTAAAGATCAACGTGGGTATAATGTATGATTTTTTGTTGTTGTTGTTGTTTAGACCAGGGCACTGGAGTTGTCATAGGAACTTCAAAAAGGACTCATTTGCTTCAAATAGAAAGGGCTAATGCCCTTTTTAGTAGTTAAAAGTGATTAGACGGCAACTAATTGCCCTCCCACGCCCACCCTCCCATTTACGTTAATGTTTAAAAACTAAATGTTGCGTTAAGATTAAATCAAAATGCACTATGTTAATGCTAATTTCTAATAAGACATCTCAGCAGTATCCCAATTCCCAAGAACGACTGAGGGTATTATGTTCAAACTTTCGGGGCTGCTTCTGCTCTTAGAATTTGACCAAGTCAAAATAGTATAAGTGTATCCAAGCTATCAAAGAAAGTAAACAGATTTTTTTGTGAATGGTATCAAGTTTTCCATTTCAGGTCAACTAGAGGAGGTATGAAATGAAATTAAACAAACTTGTGTCCAGATTTTTAAAAGGATGTATGTCATTAACAATTGCTGAAAATTTTTCTCCAGCATACAAATAGCAGGCCAAACTATAAAGACTTAAAAAAACAAAAAGATTTAAAGTATTATTTTCTTTTTCGCTCAAAAGACTATGTCAATATAAAACAAACAGAAATTAATTAAAAAAAAACTTTTTCAACAAAATAAGTTTTTCAAAGAAAAGTAAAGAACTACATTAAAAAGAAATGAGCAAAAATAAAATCAAATAATCTACCAAGCGTGTAACTACCACAAATCAGTATCAATAAATAAATGAAACCCAAAACAAACAGAAATTACAATAAATAACCAAGTCAAACTCAAAACGAGCAGAAATTAACATAAGTTGGGCTCAAAACCCCTATGCCTTCCCAAGGCCAGAACATAATTTGCACTTTCTGAAAAAAATTCCAATGATTGTGCATTGTCAGTTTAATATACATATACTGATATTTAGTAATCAAAATGTTAATATTATTTGATTTATTAAAGTTATAAAAGTAAAAACATTTATATTTTTATAAGTAAAGCACAAATTATGTTCTGGCCTTGGGAAGGCATAGGGGTTTTGAGCCCAACTTATGTTAATTTCTGCTCGTTTTGAGTTTGACTCAGTTATTTATTGTAATTTTTGTTTGTTTTGGATTTCATTTATTTATCAATGCTGATTTATGGTAGTTTCACGCTTGTTAGATTATTTGATTTTATTTTTGCTCATTTTTTGTTTAATGGAGTTCTTTACTTTTCATTGAAAAACTTATTTTGTGGAAAGTTTCTTTAATTCATTCAAGAAAAGACCTGGTATTGCCTAAAATTATGGTAACATAATAGGAATTTATGAAGTAATCAAAGTAGTAATATCATCCAAATCAAAAATGACCAGCCAGTTGGTAAAATTCACCCCCCCCCCAAAAAAAAATCTTGCCTAATGACCCCTCTGTCAGGGGGGGGGGTTAAGCAAAGCAATGCACTTTCATTATTGATATAAGTAAGTATTTATGATTTTTTAAAGTAGTTTTTAGAATTTTTAGTAACTGTTTTCTACTTGGCTATAAAAAAAAAAAAAAAAAAAAAAAAAAAAACTGTCTTCCTACTTTAGTAACTGAAATAAATGAGCACTTGACCAAGGTCTACACCCTACTCATCCATCCAGTTCCCTAGGACAAAACAGTATATATCCAATCCAATAATCCGAAAATCAAGTCCAAATTAGAGCAAAATCAACATCAATAAGTATATATCAATGTTCCGAAACCAAGCTATAGCACCTTAAATCTACAAGGACTTTATATTCCCAAGGTGATCATCACATATCGGGGCTCATCAGATGAAAACTCATTGCCTAAATGGGTTTTGGCGCTTAAATTTCATTACCCAGGCAAAATGAGCGCACCATGCCATAATCGGGTATACCCCTATGTAGTGACACCTATGGAATAATCATAAACAAAATCCAAAATATCCCAAAAATATAAAGGTTTTCATGAGTCAAGAAAGCATAAAACTCATTTTAACAAAGAAGCTCAAATTTAAACTCAAAATTACAAACAAAAACAGTGCAATTTTAAGAATAAAACTCAATTTTAACAAAAACAATGCATGACTACACCTGGGGCAATCTAGGGGGGAGAAATGAACTGTGAGAAAGCCAACCATGATATCTAGAAGGAGCACATAAAAGGGAATCAAATGGTACTACTTTTATTTTAGTAACAAGATTCCTTCTGAAGTGGTTATCCACTAAAGTACTATTTATCTCTTAAATTTAGGAAATAAAGGAATAATTCTACATTAGGGACTTGTGTTCATCTTGAAAAGTAGGTGAGTTGGGTGAATGAAACCAGGGCCTAAAATATACCCTGGGAAAAACTGCCAAGCTAATATGTGCACCCTTTTCTTGTTTCTAGGGTTTAAAAGATTGCATATTTGATAGGTCTACCTATCTAAATTCTGACTAAAAGTGTTTTACCTTGATTTAAACATTGTAATTTATTTTTGGATTTTGTTTTGAAAATATAATTCCTGTTATTTTGCTAGAATTTTAAACCATATCAAGTGTTTTTCCTAAATTTAAGGAACAGGTGTTTTATAACTTACAGATCTTTTAAACCTTATAAAGTGGAATTTGGCAGAGCTATGAGGCTCAAAAAGACTTTTTATGTGCCCCATTTGAACAGAAGATCTATTTTGCAATGTTTCACTTCTATAACACAAAGATTGTTATAGGTCAGTGCCCTTTGGAAGAAGGAGGAGTGGAGGTAGGTGTTTCAAAATACCTTCCCAGAAGATCATTAATAATCTGGATGCACTCCAATTCAATTCTCTGAATACTGATGGAATTGAGTCTGTGTGGATTAAATTACAGAATCAAATAATTTCAATTGCAGTGGGTGTTGTTTATAGAAGCCTCAGTACTCTGTTTGTTTTGCACTCTGAATCTAATTTGGCTGCTATGTTGTCTCATGTGATGTCCAAATTTGCCAGCTATGATCTTGTCCTTATGGGGGACTTTAACCTTCCTGAAATCCAATGGATTGATGGATCTGGTTTTTGTAATAGAGATTCTCCTGTTTCATCTGCCCTCTCTGGTAATTCCCTCTGTCAAACAATCTCACAACCAACTTGTTACAGGGAAGGTCAAGTCTCCAACATTCTTAATCTGGTTATACTCAGTAACTCTGACCTTCTTATTAAGAATGTAATAACAACGCCTATTGGTAATAGCAACCATGTAGTAATTATTTCAGAGCTATGTCTGCCTACCAAACAACCTTCCTCTAAGCAACAAAAATATGTAAGCTACAAAATAGTATCTGATAAACTTGCCAAAGTCAATTGGAAAACGCTTATTACTGATGATATTGAGGAGAGTTGGTCAAATGTAAAGACAGAAATTCTAAATGTTGAAAAGTCATGCACCAGAATTTTTCAGGCAAAACAGGCAAAAAATTTACCTTTTTTAACTACTAAAGTAAGCAAGCTAATCAATCGAAAACACAGAGCATGGAATTGCTATAGAAAAATAAGACCACAGAAAATCATCTAGTCTTCACATCCTTTTGTAATCAAACAACAAACCAAATAAAGGAGTTGAAGAGAAGGTTTGAGGAAAAACTGGTTGAGGAAGTTAAAGATAACCCTAAATCTTTGTAATGTTATGCCACTCAAAAATGTAGCAGCAGACACACAATCCCAGATATCCTCCATGATAGTAAATCAGTTGATGATCCTGAACTGAAAGTTGAAATTTTTAACCAATATTTCTCTTCTGTTTTTTTTTTTTTTTTGTCCAACTCTAGTATTGTATATCCTACACCTCCTTTATATGATGCATCACATAATATGGAACTAATTCTGATTACAGATACTTTGGTCCTAAAAGAACTCACATCCCTCAAACTGAATAAATCTGCCAGCCCAAATGACACTCACCCACATATCCTACATGAATGTCATACAGTTTTGTGTCAACCTCTTTCCCTACTGTTCAATTTATCATTAAATCTTTCTAGGCTACCTCAGGACTGGAAAACTGAACATATAATTCCTATTTTTTAAAAAGGTAGAAAGGACCTTGCTGAAAATTATCAACCCATCAGCATGACATCAGCAGTTGTTAAGGTTCTTGAAAGAATAATCAATTCAGCAGTTTTTAAACACCTTGAAGCAAACAATGTCTTACACAGTTCATAACATGGCTTTTGTTCTGGAAGAACTGTTGACACCAATCTCCTTGAATCATATGATCACACCACCAAGTTGCTTGATATTGGGGTGCCTGCTGACATGATTCTGCTTGACTTTTCTAAAGCTTTTGACAAAGTGTGTCACAATCAACTTGCAATTAAATTATGCACAGTAAAGCACAAAGAGAAATCCCTGCTCAGGATCCTTGATTTCCTTTATTTGTGCAATCAATGTGTTCAGTTATTTGATGACTCTAATAATTGTATTATTTCTTCCTCAATGTGTGTTCTCAGTTGAGTTCCTTGGGGAAGTGTCTTGGGTCCTATACTATTTAATATCTTCATCAATGATGCTCCTTCCATTATCAGCAGTAAATCAGATCTTTATGCAGATGACCTGAAGCTTCTTGGACCAGCTTTGTCCTGTGAAGATCATGCCCTGCTACAAAATAATCTTCAACTGCTGGGTCACAACAGGCTTCATGGTCAAAACAGGTTTACTAAGCTAGATGCCAAGTCTGGGTATTGGATGCTCAAACTGTCAGAACCATCGTCATTGATGACAACTTTCAATACACCCTTTGGAAGATATTGATACATGAGAATGCCTTTTGGGATTGTGTGTGCTCAGGACATATTCCAACAGAAAATGGAGGAAACGTTCAACAATCTAGAAGGTCTAGGTGTGATTGTGGATGACATAATAGTATCTGGTAAAGATGACGAGCATGATAGAAACCTTTTATGCATGCTAGAGAGGGCCAGAAAGGAAGGAGTGAAATTCAACCCTGAGAAATGTATATTTGATGCTCACAGTATCCCTTATTTTGGCCACGTCATCACAGCTGAAGGCATAAAGCCGGATCCAAGGAAGGTTCAGGCTATAAAGGAAATGCCATGTCCTACAAGCAAGGAGGAGCTCATGACGTTTTTAGGAATGATCAATTTCCTATCCTGTTACATTCCAAATCTCTCAACTTTGAACCACTCATTAAGAGAGTTAGGAAAGCAGGATACATTCCAGTGAACAGATGTTCACAAATCAGAGATGGAGAAGATCAAGGTTTCTATTTGTCAGAACCTAGCTGCATTCGATGCTCAAAGTAAGGAAGTAGAGTTGAAAACAGATGCGTCAAAACATGGCCTCAGGGCAGAGCTTTTAACTCACGGACAGATTGTAGCATTTGCCTCAAAAGCATTGAATGAGACAGAACAGCGCTACTCACAGATCGAGAAGGAGCTGTATGCAATCATGTTTGGCTGTCGGAAATTTCACCAATACATTTATGGCCAAAAAGTCAAGCTGTACACAGATCACAAGCCTTTGGAAACCATTCTGTCAAAGCCTTTGTCTCAGGCACCACCAAGGCTGCAAAGGATGATGCTTCAGATACAGCCATATGATTTGGAGGTTCACTACATTAGAGGCAAAGATATCCCAGTAGCTGATGCCCTGTCAAGACTGCACCCATCTGAAGAAAACAACGATTTTCAAAATGAGGTCGAATTTCATGTAAACTTGTTTGTTAAGCACATACCTGTTAGTGATACAAAAATGGAGCAAATCCGAAAAGAAAATCAGCAAGATCCAGTCATGCAAACCCTCATCAAAGTAATCCAGGAAGGGTGGCCTGTTGTCAGAAAGTCTTGTCCAAGACCTGTTATCCCATACTGGAATTTCAGAGAAGAGCTAGCGGTTGTTGATGGCATCATCTTGAAGGCTGACCGAATTGTCATTCCTTTAGCCATCCAGCCAAACATTCTCAAGCAACTGCATGCATCCCACATGGGCATGAAAAAAGCCAAACAGAGAGCACAAACTCTGGCTTTCTGGCCAGGAATGAACCATGGAATAGAACATTTTGTAAAGAGCTGCAAATCGTGTGGGAAATATGCACCAAACAACCCCAGAGAGTCTTTGCTTTCTACTCCACTACCCCAAGGCCCAAGGGAAGCTATCGGTGTAGACCTTTGTTAATTGGAGGGCAGAAACTAACTCATTACCAGTGACTACTATAGCCGGTTCATTGAGATTGACAAGTTGAACTGCACAACTTTGTCAGAAATCATCACCAAACTCAAGTCACATTTTGCTAGATATGGCATACCATTGAAGATTTGGTCAGACAATGGGCCACAGTTCTCATCCAGTGAGTTCCTTAGTTTTCTGCAACTGTACAACATCCAGCTCTGTACATCAAGCTCAAACTTCCCACAATCGAATGGACATATCGAAAAGGCAGTAGACATTGTGAAAAGAATCATGCAGAAAGCAGTTGACTCCAATTCGGATCCTCATCTTGGTCTTCTTGAGTACAGGAGTACTCCAATCAGTGGATCTGCATCACCGGCTCAACTGCTCATGAGCAGGACTCCGAGGTCGACCCTACCAACTATCCAGCTGCGTCCCAAGGTAATACCTAGAAAAGAGATCATCAGGGTTCATGAAAGAAACCAGTGTAGGCAGAAAACCTACTATGACCGGCATGCAAAAGACTTAGCTATGCTGAGTCCAAATGAAACAGTTTGGATGAAACTGTCAAAAGAAGATAAGCAGTGGAAAAAAGGGATAGTTCTTTCAATGCCAGAGCCAAGTTCTTATGTAGTACAAACGGAAAACAGAAATACTTACAGACGAAATCGCGTGCATTTGAAGCCTAGATTCACTGAGCCAGGGGAAACTGAAATTAACATTCCACACAAACTTGTAGACTCAGATGAGAGCCAGTCCATTGCGCCAGGTCCATTACTTGAGGGTACTGAGTCCCCTGAAAAACTAGATGCTACCAGTCTGACTATTGCTACTCCACCAAGGTTTAGACTTGATGAAAATGCTGATGTTCCAGCCACACCGTTTGCAACTCTGAATCTGGTTCCAGTGAACAGTAATAGGAATTCTAATACAAACAGGACTCTACTTGGGCCACTTGTGTCAAGATATGGAAGGCCCATAAAACCAAGACAGATTTTTGATCTGTGAATAATTAAATGGAACTTTTTATGTATTTTCAAATACTGTCTCATAATTATATTTAGCACCCCAAATAACAACTATCTGATAATTATGTTTTAACACCTCTACCAGTATGTGCTTGTAAATGTTGGTTGGCTTCAATAAACTGATTCAATGAAACGTCTCTCATTGAATACAACAGGCTGAGGCCTGGCTTCTTGAATTCAATGTTGCCAAGTGCCATATCATTCACTTTGGCAAACTGAATTCCTACCACTCTTATTCTTTCTTAGGCCACCCACTCTCCTCTGTAAATAATGAGCAAGATCTTGGTGTCACTATTGACAATGAATTAAAATTGAGCACTCACACTAAGAGGTCTGCTGCCTGGGCTAGTTTGACCTTGGTACTGATTAAGCATAATCTTTCCTCTTGTTCTCCTAAAGCCATCAGTCTTCTTCATAAGGGACTTATGCATCCTAAGCTTGAAGTTGGAATGTCCCTTGTCTCTCTATATTTTAAAAAAGACATAAAATTTCTTGAAGCTGTGCAGAGATGTGCTACTAAAGTGATATCTGGCATGCAAGAGCTTTCCTACCCTGTAAGACTATCAAAGCTGAATCTCCTTATACTTATTTACAGGAGAAATAGAGGGGATGCTATTTTAGCCTTTAATTTATTGAGGGCTAGTATTCTCAGCATTATCCCCTACTGTTGGTACCAATTCAAAAACTAGAGGTCATCACCTGAAACTTGTCAAGCAGTCTACAATTTCTAGAGTCTGTACTCATTTCTTCTCAATACATATTTTCAATAATTGGAACAAACTATCAAATGAAACAGTTACTGCTGAATCTGTTGACATTTTTAAACAAAGGCTAGATGCTGAGTGGTCCTCCAGAGAGTGTAAACTCAATTGGGATGCTATTGAAGATGGAACTGCACCAGTGAACCTGTACACAACTAGTCATCATTCTGGAGCTCTACAAGGAGAAATACTTAGATTCCTCCTAGCTGCAATTCAAGGTAATGTACCCATGCATCAAATGACATTTTCACTTTTATCTTAGCTAAATAATGTGGCCCACTGCAAATTTACCATCAAACCTTTAGAATTTTATGCTGAATCCAAATGTTTTGTTTATTTGTATTGGAAAAGAACCCCCTAATGTGCACAAATATACCCTTAATCATATATATCAGGGAATTTAACCTAAATTGGGCAAATATATACCAAATCATATTATTGAGTAAGGAATAAAGTGAATACACCATTTGATGCCTTTTTTATGCTGATTACAAATATAGTAATCATTTCTATTGGAAATAATTTCAGCCCCCCTCCCCCCCCCTATATATGCCAATTCAGGGTATATATTTCTATATTAGGGGGGGGGGAGGCAAATTTTATTACTGATGTAAATGGGAGGTAAGTTTAAACTTTACCCCCACCCCGCCACCCTAATTTAGAAATATATACCCTGAATTGGTATATATATAGGGGGGGGGGGACTAAAATTCATTTCCAATAGAAATGATTAGTATATTTGTAATCAGCATAAAAAAAAGGCATCAAATGGTGTATTCACTTTATTCCTAACTCAATAATATGATTTGGTATATATTTACCCTAAATTGTGCTTAAATAGGCCTAGCCTAATGGGAATTCCATTTCCCAAAATTGGAGCTAATGAAAAAGAGACTTCAGACCCAAAATTAAGATAATTTTTAGTCAAATTTAGACAGGTAGCCTATAAACCTGCCATTTCTGCAACCTTCTAACCTAAGCCCTAGAAATAAGGAGAGGGTTGAGATCTCAGCTTGAAAACCCCTTCCCAAAGAATAGTTCAGGCCTTACCTTCATTCTTGTAAACTTCATTCACCAAATCAACCACTTTCCAAGACAGCAAGAGGTAAATTTTTACCAAATCATATTATTGACTTATGAATAAAGTAGACATACCACTTGATGCCTTTTTTATGTTCTTTCCAAATATAATAATCATTTTTGTTGGAAATGAATTTTATCCCCAACCCTATTTATACCAATTCAGGGTAGCCTATATATTTGCACATTAAAGGGGTGGGGGTCAATTTTACTTCTGATGTAAATGAGAGGTAAGATTAAACTTTCCCCCCCACCCCACTAATGTGCAAACATACACCCTGAATTGGTATATATGAGTGGGGGCTAAAATTCATTTCCAACAAAAATGATTACTATATTTGTAAAGAGCATAAAAAAGGCATCAAGTGGTAGGCTATAGGCCTATTCACTTTATTTGTAAATCAATAATATGATTTGGTAAAAATTTAACCCAGCAAGAAGCTTTTTAACTACGAATTTACTGATCTTTATTTACTTTTTTTGTGTTAGCTCTTTCAGTGCTAAGCCTAGCCTAGCCTACATCAAATTTTTGACATACCCATGCAGGGCAACAAAACAACAGAAATGTTCATACCCATTAAATGCCAATTTTAGTTTAATTTCCCCAGACTCAATGACATCAAACTCAACAGCTGGAGGCATCCTACAAGGTGCCAGAAGAAGCCTTTTTAAAAAAAAAGAATGATAAGATAGGATAGTCTAGGCTATTTATTTTTGTTTTGACAGGAATGGATTAGACGGCACTGTAGAGCCGAACAATTTTATTTTCTAGATAGCTCTGAAAGTCTTTGATGAAGTAGTTCAGCTCAATCAAACCCAGGCTGAGGTAACCAACAAAATTTGTTCATGGGAGCAGGGTTTACCAACTGGACATATTTTTATGTCCAAAGTACACATTCCCATGTGCTGGGACACAATGACATAAGCCGCGTTTTCAGGCTTAGTGGGTTCGAACACGGGTTGTTCTCGTCTAGTTTCAAGTTTTTAGTTTTTCGTCTAGTTTTGTCTAGTTTCAGCGGGTTCGAAGCTTCAACCCCGTGTTTGATGCACTAGATGCACTGCTGCATAACGCTTGATGCACTAGACACGAACAACCCGTGTTTAAAGACGGGTTGTTCACGGATCAGCAGGTTCGAACACGGGTTGTTCTCGTCTAGTGCATTAAGCGCTGTGCATCAGTGCATCTAGTGTATCAAACACGGGGTTGAAGCTTCGAACCCGCTGAAACTAGACAAAACTAGACGAAAACTAGAAACTTGAAACTAGACGAGAACAACCCGTGTTCGAACCCGCTGAGCCTGAAAACGCGGCTATAATAAGACAAGTAAAGCGGCGTTCACAAGCATGTCTAGCTAGAATCCCATAACTAGTCAGAATCCAATGTCTAGGCAACGACCGTTCACATTTAAAATTCGGTACTTAGCTAAAACTACAAATTTAGTTTCCAATTGTGATTTCTAGCCAATCAACAGAGCTTATGCGGGCAAAACTTTCAAATATTATAATCCTTATTTTACTATCACAAGCTAATGGATGAGATAAGCCAAACAATTGCCTTAGTGTGCTTCATTATTATGTCTGGTGTTGCATATTTGCCTAAAATGAAAAAAACAATTAATTAGAAAAAAAAAACTAAATTTCAGTTTATAAATGTAAACAAAAATGATGAAAATAGCGGATCTTGACACATTCTGATTAGGTGCGATCGAAAAATTTAGACATTGAGTTCTAGAGTCTAGAACGCAATGTCTAGCCTAGCGCCTTGTCTAGCATGTCTAGCTAAGCGCCGAATTTTACTTGTGAACGGTCGTTGCCTAGACATTGGATTCTGGCTAGACACGTGTCTAGACATGGGATTCTAGCTAGACACGCTTGTGAACGCCGCTTAAGGGACATGTTTGGGACATATTTTGTAAATTTATCACACAAAACAGAATATGTCCCTGCTGGATACGTATTTTTGTACAAAATGTCATTTTTAACCGCGGTAGTGTCAAAACTACTTATTTAGCACTAAATTTACTTAACTAATTGCTTTCTACTGATTTTTTACATTTTATACTGAATTTTTCGGAGTTGCTTGCTTTTTCCCGGAGACAACTATCTGCAAATACCCTTGAAATTCTTTAAAGTTTGTATTCTTTCATCTATAAACGATTGTATTTCTCCTTACTTTTACGCTACAGTCAAGATAATAGGCCAGCAGGCATCTTTTCCGTCAACAACCGCTTCCGGCTTCCAATAATCAGGCAAAAACATATATCTATTTATCAAGTATTACTAACTGAAAATGAAAAGTTAACAGAAGGAACAATTTGAATTTTTAAGGGTCTGGAATCAATTTTGATATCAATAGATATATCAAAAGAACTAGCTTAGTGTGCTGATTCCAAATATATAATATTCATTAAGTTTAGTGTTACCCATCAAAGGCTAAGAGCCTGAGAAAATTTTTTACGATTTTTGAAAAAGGTGAAACCTCCCTTCTAAAAGTCAAAGAATCTTCATGGAAATCACACCATCAGATTCAGCGACTCCAGAGGTTCCAAGCTCCAATTTATAAAGTGTGAAATTTTGTAGTTATTGCCAGAAGAGGGATCACGGAGACGTGTTTGTTTGTTATTGTTGCTTTTTTCAGGGGTAACCGTATAGAACCAAGGGTACTAGAATGTCACGAGAGGACTCGTTCAAAGGAAAATTAGAAAATCTAATATCCCTTTTAGGCGACCAAAAATTGAAGAATCACTAGCCCTAATCCCACGCCCTTTTTTCCTGAATGTCGTCTGATTGAAATTTTGAGACAGCCATTTTGTTCAGTATAGTTCAAAGGTACAATAGATATGTCTTTGGAGATGAAATGAACCCTCAGAATCACCAGAGGAAGGGCCGCAAGTTATGAAATTTGCCCATTGTTTACATACAGTGTTTTTTTTATAAAGAAATATACCGACATTTTCCAAGGGGGGAAGGAGATCCTTTTGAGGTGGATTTTGTACGGGGAGAATTTCCCATTACGATGGATGTTTCTGGGGGTAAACTTTTCAGGGACATTTTACACGGGGAATTTGCCAGAATTCGCATGCGAAATTCGTATTATTTGTCTTACTTTCTCGTTGTTTATCCCATTGTACATACGGAGACGCTTTGAGGGAATTGTCAGGGGGAAGTTTTCAGCCGATTTGGAATTTTCTGAGTGATCTTTGTGGGGGGGGGGATTATCACCAAGAGAATTTCTCCATGAGAAATTTTCTACGGGGGAAATTTTCCAATGGGGGGGATATTTTACACACAGGGATTTTTCCCAATGACCTTAAAAAGAGTCAGAAATTAAATATAAACAAGACTGTGTTAAAATAAAAGTATGCTCAGGAGTGTTTTTCAGGCAAGATCGTAAGCAAAAAGTTTTCTGTGAAGAAATCGCAGCGGGGATGGAATCGTCCGGGGGTAATTTCCCGCCGAAAGAATTTTACATGGGATAACCTTTATGCAGAGGAATTTGTTGTGGGGGGATTTTCCATAATGGTGGTTGGATTTCCTGGAATTATCTGAAAAACGATAAAAAATAAATATAAAAAAAACAACTTTTTTTCCATTGAAAGTAAAGAACAACATTAAAACTTAAGACGAACAGAAATTTATTCCGTATATGTCGGAGGCTGCCCTCTTCTGATTGTCCCCCTTTCTACGCTAATGTTTACCTTGTGTCTCATATCTCTAAGAACAATTCTTGAAACACAAGGTCCGTGTAATTAGAATCAAAACCCTTTTTATAAGTTCTTAAAAAACTTTAGCGTGAAGAGAGGGGTATTGGGAAAAGGACAGCCCCCCTCACATACAGAATAATTTCTGTTCGCTTTAAGTTTTAATACTGCTCCTTACTTTCAGTAGAACAAACTTTTTTTTTAATAAATGAAGGAAAGAACAATAAGGTCAAAAGATATTTTCTATTTCTAACCAAGGCCCTTACTGTAGAAAGGTTGTCGTTGAAACTTCAAAAGCTGCTCGATTAGAAATTTAAAGTTCTACTGCCCTTTCTAAGAATAAAAAGTGATTGGATGGCAAACATCTCCCCCCCCCCCACGCCCGTCATTTCCTCAAACACGTTCAATATAAGTTGTGAGATTGTCATTTTGTTCAGCATATTTGAAAGGTCCAGTAATTATGTTTTTGTGGATGACTTTTCCCCCACCCCCAAAAGCTCTCCGAGCAAGGGCTACGAGTTATAATAGTTCTCCATTATTAACATATAAAAGTTATCGAAAAATTGCGCGAAAAATATAATGAAACTTCATATTCTGAATGTTATGGAATCACGACAAAATTAGCTAAGCAGACAAGGTGAATTTTGTTAGTTTGAAAAATTCAGTCACGGAGAAGGATCTTGGAGTCAGACAGAAATTAGGACAAGGTAATTTATTTTAATTATAAATGTACACAGAGTTGTTCATAGGGTTGGTGGTGTCAGGGGAAAAATTATTTTTAGCGCTGCTAACCAAACTCAAATATAAGAAAAATATAAAAGCCAAATAAGAAGCCAACTCAAAGTAAACTATGATTTACTACACAAATGCTGCCGGTGATTTTTTATTTAGAGAGCTTGCTTTTGTTGTACTTGACCTCTTTGCTCTTCCAGTGTCAAACGCTTTTGTAGAGCGTGTGTTCAGTGTCATGAATTTTGTCAAAACAAAATCTAGAAACAGAATGGGTTTTCAGCAGCTCTCGCCCATCTTAGTTATTCCTCTGGGGACGGAATAAGTTGACAGACCTTTGTTCCATCAAAGTCCATATTGTAGAGGTTTAATAATTCGATGTATAAGTTTGAGGAAAGAAACGAATCACGCGACATCGAAGAAGCGGGGATTTTTGAGGCATTCGATGAAATCTTTGACTAAGCCCTCTTGACGTTTCCTTAGTTTTAACCTTGAGTAACAATAAAATTTCTTTAATTTTGGTTTCAGTCTGATTTTCTTTTACTCTAGGTTTTGAACATACTGGATAAAGAATGAATGCCTAATAATACATAATAATTAAGTATATAATCTCCATGGATTAAATGGGGTAATAGAACAAAGTTGAAACTTAAAACAAACAAAATTATCACCCATCTACTTGTGCTGTCATAAAATTGACTAGGGCTTTAATGAAAGCGAGATAATAGAATAAAGGTTGTTCTCTCACTGCTGGAAAAAAACAGCCACTTAGTGGGCAGGAACTATTATCAATTATCGCCCCTGAGCCTCTGGAGCATATTTATCTGGTAAATTCGGAAGGGATATGCTAAAAGCTTGGAACAAAACAGTGCAGAGCCAGAGGTGCATTTTCTGCTTGTTACTAGGTATTATTTTAAGTTTACATAACACTGATTTTTAATAAGATTATGGTGTGAATGCATTAAACCGAGTGTGTAAGAAACGATTTGCCTTAATATATCTTTTTCTTTCAGTGAAGCACTGGTCAATTTTAGTATGGCACACTTGGAAGGGTTGTTTTTTTGTTTGTTCAGAGAGCTGTTTTTAGCTTTTGACCTAAACTTATGTGTAGCTTATCTGATGTGCTGATTACATTTCTCCCTTGCTTTACCCACAACAGTGCTATAATAGGGCATAATAGGGTTATAATAGCGTTCGCTATTTTTTTGGCTATTTTTGGGCTAGTGATTACGCCTGTTTTGGCTGTACATTCTGCCAAAAACAGCAACCGTGGGCAGGGTTACCGCCGATGACACTTTAGTGTCACTTTTGACACTTTTTTTTTTAAATGGCACTTATTGGGACACCTGACACTATTAGGACACTTTTTAGCAAAAGTGGTACTTTTTTGCTAAGTAGCACTATTTTACAAAAAAAGAATTTTTTCAGACAAAAAGCCAAAAGGAAAACTGTCAATGTAGTTATGTATCGATTTCTTTTTTCTGTCAGTTAAGATTCTTATTTTAACTCCGCTCAAGGCAACATTGGATGCAAGAATCTTTCTGTGCGGTGAAAAACGTAAACGTGTTTGCCTCTATCTGTGTGCGAAATTTTTTTTATTCTTGTTCTTATCACTGATAAGCGAAGATCACCCAGTGATCTTCGGTACGTGGTGGAGAAGTGTTCAATGTGGTGGAGAAGCCTTCAATTGTTTTCAGTTGTTTAGTTCAACTATTTTGTGTTGTTGCAATAATCTGTAGGCTTATAGACAATAAGTCAGTCAAGTGGTTTGCAATTCTTGAGTGGGTCCCAAATCAATTTTTATGATTTTTTAGTTGAGTGTTGACTATAACTTAAAGAATAAAAGAGCAAAAAAAGCTAATGGTATATGTTTGCCCCTATGTTCTAGTACCTGTAACTATGTTAACCAGTCAAAGGACCATCGACTGCTTATCTTTTCGTGACTCGTCCTTGATTTTCGTGACTAGAGCTCTTGAAGCCCAGTGACTGAAAAGCTCACTGGTGACATCACACAACGACTCAGCAATGCAAAAGCATCCACTAAGCTGACTGGTATCCCACAAGAATATCTAGTGACCTCTTCAGTGACTGGGCCAGTGACGCAAAAATGCACTCTAACATTTCGGTTCATATTTTTCATATTTTTTCTTTGAATTCTTGGCAATGGACAAATGTTATACATAACCATCATCCAAAAAACAAAATTGATTCCAAAACTTCCATTATCTTAAATCCTATGCAATCTTTTATAGTAAAATCACAATCTAATTTTACTTTTTTTTTCTTACTTAAATTTATGTTAAATGATTACATAAATTGAATTTGGGCGCCCTTCCTCATTTTAGTTATTTCGTTCCCGCTAATTTTTGATTGTAAATGTGCTTTCACGCTGATACTCTAAATGCTCGTTTTTTATTATAAAGGTGCTTTCATATTGATACTTAAAATGCTAGTTGACTGTTCCTATGCCCTAGTCCCTGGAGACATCTTAAAGAAAAATTTACTGGGAGTGGCGAGAGTTCTCGTGAAACTTGTTCTATTCAGGTTGTGATAAACATATTAGATGATATAGCTGTCTTATTATTTTTCCACTATTTTTTACCAAATAAATTATTTGAAAGAGTTAGTGTCTGAACCACTATTAGTTGTGTTTATGATAGGGTCATCAATTGATACGATCTATGTTCGTGGCATTCTCTTCAGCATTTTCGGAGAAAAGAAAAGTTTCAAGCACCTTAATGCACTGTAATAATCCAGATAGTCTTTTTTATGGAAAAACTGGATGAAAAACTCTCAATGTAGACGAGTATTGCTGTCCCTTTTTTCCGTTTCTCAAAAGAAGAAAACTGAAGGTTTTTCCTCTTTTCTTTTTCCGCTCCTTTTTCACGCTATGAACAAAGACTGCTCAGAAAAAAAGAGAAGAAAGAACTCTGTGTGACGAGTTCCCATTTTATACAGTAAGCACCATTTGTGTCTTAGCAGGTTTTCAGGAGGGGGTTGGAAAGTTGACAAGAGTGGAAGTGCTGCGCAAAGCCAGAAATCAGCACCAACTAAGTAAAATCAAAATTTCTTTTTTATAGTTGATAGATGGCATTGGATCTGAGATTTCAGGTTAGCGAATTTACAGATATGGGAAACCACGCGGGGGTGATCCCAAGCAAATTGTCCCATATTTTGAATTTGAAAAGCTTTTGATATGAGCCTGAGCGACGCGACGCGTTGCGAGCGGCAAGTTTTTGGGAAATGACACTTTTTATACAAAATCGACACTATTTTGTCACCCAAAGTGAAACCAAAAAACCGGCCGAGTGCCAACCCTGCCGTGGGTTCAAGGCCCAAAATGTTTGAAATGTGAAAGCGTGATCTCTGAAAAATAATTACTAGGATAGTAGAAAAAAACCCTCCGGTCGAATTGCAGCATTGATCCAAAACGAAAACAGCAATACATGGATGTCCATAGTCTTCGGCACAAGTTATAAGATTCAAAGTATGTTATTTCTTTTTATTAAGTTGTTTTAATAGTGGTAGCCTAGGCCAGGCATAGCTAAAGTTTAAATTTAGAATAAACAGTAAGCTGCTTTAATGTCTTTAAAAAAAATTGTGGGCGTAGATGGAGGAGGATTTGTTAGATATTTTCAAGAAAAATTGTCCTAGACCACAGATTGTTTTGGGTGTCATTCTGAGGGCTGCCACAAGGTCCCCAAAGTCCCTAAAACTGATGAAGGTCAGTAAAACAGCTCTTTAGTTCTTAAAAGTCACCTTTTTCAAGGTTAATGCTACTTTATGCTATTTTTGAAAGTTGTCAAGCTAAGAAAATGAAACTTACTGTAATCAATCCAGGGCCAAAAACTTCCTCTGAAAAGGCATTGCCAATCCACTATGTTAACCCTCTTCTGATTTCTATTTCTCAGAACTTTGCCTAGCTACATGACAGGTACCTATTGGAATTTTGACAAAACATTATACCTTAATTTTGAGTTTTCATTTTTTTTTCTATGATTTTATGTTTGAAAATACAATTCCTGTTATTTGAGTAGGATTTTAAGCCATATCAATGTTTTTTTTTTAAATTTAGGAAGTGTATTTGTAGATCTTTGAAACCTCATAAATTGGGATTGAGCAAAGTTGTGAAGCTAATAATAATTTTTTTGTGCTTTATTTAAGCTGAAAATCAACTTCACAAGGTTTCACTTTTATAAAAAAAAGATTTTAAAGGTCATCAAAGGTCAGTACCATCTAGAGAGAGAAAGAGTCGAGCCCAGGGGCATAATTTGCTATGGGGCAAAGGGGGGGCAACTGCCCCTCCCAGACCTTGGTTCAGAAAATTGGCTCCAATTTTGCCCCCCCTCTCCCCCAGGATTTTGACAAAGTTATACCCCTGTAGAGTTAGCCTAGATACTTCAAAATACTTCCCTCTAGATTTTACCTGGCTTCAGCATCCAAGTCTTCTTGATAATAATAGACAAAGAGATTTAATGCCCCTTGCCTCTAGAAGCCCTTAAGCTGCCAGGCTTTTCTGTATTGTTTTTTTTAGATATGTACTCTATTCCTAGATATTTGAAATTTTTTCTCAGCTTATGAACTAATAAATTCACCAAAGTAGCTAGACCCCAGCACCACGCAGATGAGGGAAGACCAGCAGCAGCAGGGGCAAAAACAGTGTGCCATGCTGCCAGTAAGATAATGGCAGTGCACTGCTGGTAAGATGTTGGTGGTGTGCTGCCAGTGCAATCAATGTTGCCTACAATCATTAATGTTTTCATCAGTCTTTCTCAAATCACAGCTTAAATTTACAACAGATTAGAGCCTATTCATGATTTCAAAAATTCACAAGTTGCTGGCTGGAAACTGGTCTTTGTTATTGATTGAGAGAAGTAGAAATCTGGTTGAAACAATAAAAAAAAACTTACTTATTGGCACCCCTGCTCTAAAAAAACAAAATCAAGCTATTATTATTTAAATATGATAGCTCACTACACCCCCCCCCCTCTGGATACCACCTTGATAGGATACTGTCTCTGCTTTAAATAAAAAAAAAAATGACTTTTCGGGATCCCTGCTTTCAATAAAAAAAATTTCGAGATATTAACATTTAAATGTAATACCTCCCTACCCCCCCCTTGATACCACCTTGATAGAATACCATCTCAGCTTTCATTAGAAAAATAATTTACTTAATAATGAACTAGGTCACTATATGGTTCAAACAAACACACAAAATAACATTAAATAGCTTTGTGTTCCTTGAAGAAAAAAATTGAGGGTATGAGTAAAGGGTTACAAAGACAACAACAAAAATTTCGAAATTATTCAGATATACCTCAAATTATTGGAAAAATGAGTCATAGATTTGCCCTGGCATTCAATAAGATCCAAAGAATCTTATTAAAAGGGAGCACACACAAAAGCCAAATTAGGCCAGTAGCCTCTGAGAAATTGCAAAATACCCAAGACAATGAACAAGTCCTAATGGGGGTCCCTGGGTCTATCAAAATATTTCAATGGTTTCCCAGGGAATTTGATATCATTTCAATCTGTTGGCTGTCAATTTCAAAATCCAACTGAAGGCTGAAGCTGTATAGTAGTGAATGCGTTCTATAATTCTATTCAACTTGAAAATAAAATTCTTGACTACGACTGATGTAAGAAATAGCAATTGGGAAACTGCATTCGAAATGATTTAAACTCATTTCATAAAGACGACACTTTTTTTTGTCAACATATGAAGAACTGTGTACATTGCAATATTTGCAATTGCATATTGTATCTATCTGGTTTTTATGCAAAGTAACAAGAGAGTAGTGAAGAACTATGGTATGCAAAGTAATATTTGGCAGGGAAAGTTGCTGGTGATAAATCGCTAGGGGTGGCACCGTGATTGCGTGATTTTCAGGGATTCGGGGAACCAAATTTTTTTTGGGGTGATGTATAGATTTTCGAGGAAATACCCGAAAATTCGGGGATAGTGCAAGCCCTGCTTGATTTCTAATCGGGAAAATCGAAATACTAAACCACACGAGAAGGAAAAGCTCCGACTTTGTGGTTGACTCAATAAAGAATTGCCGCAAAATTTATTTAAAGTTGACCAAACGCCGCCGCCTCTGCCGGTGGCATTCGACTGGGCCTCTCGTCGGCGGCATTTGGTCGATCTGCTGGCGCGGCGCCGGGGTCTAAAAGTAGCCATTGATATCAAGCCCTTGCATACCTAATCCTTATGTCATTATTACAGTGGTAATTGCAAGCTAGTAAAGAGCAATCCTCAGGCCATAGTAACCAAAAATAAAAAAATGGTTTAAGAAAAATTAATGCTAAAAAATACTCAACTGGAAGAAATCCAGGAGTAGTAACTGCTATTAACTTTTACTATTATGAAAAAAAGTATATATATATATATATATATATATATATATATATATATATATATATATATATATATATATATATATATATATATATATATATATATTTTCTTTCAGTATTAAAAAAAATGCTTGAAACATCTCAAAAATGGCCTCAGATTGAAAAGTACACAAATATAATAACCATTTTTAAAAACCCTTCATTAGAGGTATATGGCCCCCTCTCCAAATCCAACAGTATCATTTCATCTCCATTTTTTTCATCCCCATGCCCTTAGGTAGTAAATAGGGGACAGCTGACCTTTTAAGCTTGGTATGAAAACATTTATATAAGCCATCATTTTAGTCTGGTTGTAAGGTTACTTACAGTGCCACATAAATCATATTGATATGAGGAGGGGGTAGGTAATGTTGATCACCCTTTTCTTGCTTTAGACATTTTTTTCTTGCTCATCAGACTTTTATGTCATCAGACGAACAGAAATTAATTAAAAAAACTTTCTCCACTTTACTGAAAAAAATATAAATGTTTTTACTTTTATAACTTTGATAAATCAAATAATTTTAAAATTTTGATTACTAAATATCAGTATATGTATATTAAACTGACAATGCTCATTCATTTGTATTTTTTTAGTAAAGTGCAAATTTTGTTCTGGCCTTGGGAAGACATAGGAGTTTTGCGCCCAACTTATGTTAATTTCTGCTCGTTTTGAGTTTGACTCGGTTATTTATTGTAATTTCTGTTCGTTTTGGGTTTCATTTACTTATCAATGCTGATTGGTGGTAGTTTCGAGCTTGGTAGATTATTTGATTTTGTTTTTGCTCATTTTTTGTTTAATGGAGTTCTTTACTTTTCGTTGAAAAATTTATTTTCTGGAAATTTTTTTTTAATTTTTGTTCGTTTTATATTGACATAGTCTTTTCAGGGGAAAAGAAAATAACACTTTAAATCTTTTCGTTTTTTAAGACTTTATAGTTTGGCCTGCTATTTGTATGCTGGAGAAAAAATTTCAGCAATTTTTAACAACATACACCCTTTGAAAAATCTGGACACAAATAGTACTGTTTAACTTAGTTTCATACCTCCTCTAGTTGAACTGAAATGAAAAAATTGATACCATTCGCAAAAAAATCTGTTTACTTTCTTTGATAGCTTGGATACACTTACATTATATTGATTTGGTTAAATTTTAAGAGCAGAAGTAGTTTCGAAAGTTTGAACATAATGCCCTCAGTCGTTCTTGGGATACTGCTGAGATGCCTTGTTGGGAATTAGCATTATCACAGTGCATTTTGATTTAATCTTAAGGCAGCATTTAGTTTTTAAACATAATGGGCCAATGGGAGGGTGGGAGTGGAAGGGGGATTAGTTGCCCTCCAATCACTTTCGACTATTAAAAAGGGCATCAACCCTTTCTATTTTCAATCAAATGAGCCCCTTTCGAAGTTCCCACGACAACTCCCTCGATACGAAGTGCCCTGGTCTAAACAACAACAACAGCAAAAAATAGTACTAATCACTTTCGACTATTAAAAAGGGCACTAGCCTTTGAATTTCCAATCGAATTAGCCTTTTTTGAAGTTTCTACGACAACACCTTCTATTAAAACCTTATATGCGCCCAGGGCATAACTTAAAACCCTTGCCCTGAGAGTTGTGTGGGAGTGTCCTTCTCAAAAACATATTTTCTATCTGGAAATCAACTAGCCTAAGCTCACAAAATGACTATCTCAAAATTTTGATTGGATGTGTTTGGGTGAATGATGGACGTGGGGGGGGGGGTTACTTACCCTCCAATCAGTATTGAATATCAAAAAGGGCACTAGCCCTTTCAATTCCCAATCAAATGAACCCCTTTCGAAGTTTCTATGAAAACGTCTTCTATAAAAACCTTATATACCCCAGGACATAATTTAAAACCCTTGCCCTGAGGGTTTTTGGGGAGTGTCCTCATATGTTTTCTATTTTCCAGATAGAAAACATATTTTCTATCTGGAAATCAACTACGCTGAACAAAATGGCTATATAAAAATTTTGATTGGATGTGTTTGAGGGAATGATGGGCGTGGGGGAGGGGCTAGTTCCCATCCAATCACTTTTGACTTTTAAGAAAGGAACTAACTCTTTGAATTTACAATCAAATGAGCATATTCATAATTTTGTACAATAACGACGTCTTGTAAATCCTTCGGTGCCCGAAGAACGTAACTAAATATCCTTGCTATGTGGTGATTGGAGATGTGTTATCTGCGAGGGTATCATCCTTAAAAATTCATTTTCTATCCTAAAATCAACTAGTCTACGCTGAACAAAATGATTATCTCAAAATTCTGATTGGATGTGTTTGGGGGAGTGCTGGGCGTGGGGGGGGGCTAGTTGCCCTCCAATCACTTTCAACTATTAAAAAGGGCACTAGATCTTTGAATTCCCAATCGAATAGGCCTGTTTTGAAATTTCTACGACAACACCTTCTATAAAAAACCTTATATGCCCCCAGGGCGTAACTTAAAACCCTTGCCCTGAGGGTTGTGGGGGAGTGTCCTCCTAAAAAAAATATTTTCTATCTGGAAATCAAATACGCTGAACAAAATGGCTATCTCAAAATTTTGATTGGATGTGTTTGGGGGAATGATGGGCGTGGGGGGGGGGGCTAGTTGCCCTCCAATACCTTTCGACTTTTAAAAAGGGCACTAGCCCTTTGTATTTTCAATCGAATGAGCCTGTTTTGAAGTTTTTACGACAACGCCTTCTAAATAAAATGTTATATGCCCCCAGGACGTCACTCAACACTATTTCCCTGAAGGTTGCGGGGGAGATCCCTCCTTAAAAACATACTTTCTTTCTGGAAATTAAATACGCTGAACAGTATGGATGTCTCCAAATTTTGATTGAATGTTTGTGTGGGGATGATGGGCGTGGGGGGGGGGGTAGTTGCCCTCCAATCACTTTTGACCATTAAAAAGGACAAACGCCCTTTGAATTTCCAATCGAATGAGCCTGTTTTGAAGTTTCTACGACAATGCCTTCTATAAAAATCTTATATGCCCCCAGGGCGGAACTTAAAACCCTGTCTCTGAGTGTTATGGGGGAGTTTCCCTTCTAAAACGATGTTTTCAACCGCGGAATTAGCTACGTTGACAAAATGGTTAAGTCAAATTGGTATTTGATGTGTCTGAGGGAATACGTAACCTGGGGGGGGGGCTAGTCGCTTTACGATTAAAACTGGATATTTCAATGAGTCCAATCCCTTTGAATTACCAATTGAACCAGCATTTTCTGAAGTTTAGTCGACAACGCCTACTATAAAAACCTTATATGCCCCCCAGGGCATAACTTAAAACCCTTGCCCCGAGGGTTGTGGGGGATTGTCCTTCTCAAAAACACATTTTCTATCTGGAAATAATGTATGTTGAACTAAATGGCTATCTCAAAATTTTGATTGGATATGTTTGGGGGAAGGAGGGGCGTGGGGGGGCTAGTTGCCCTCCAATCACTTTCCACTATTAAAAAGGGCACCAGCCCTTTGAATTCCCAATCGAATGAGCCTTTTTTAAAGTTTCTACGACAACGCCTTCTATAAAAACCTTATATGCCCCCAGGGCATAACTTACAACCCTTGCCCTGAGGGTTGTGGGGGGGGGGTGTCCTCCTCAAAAACATTTTCTATCTGGAAATCAACTACGCTGAACAAAATGGCTATATCAAAATTTCGATTGGATGTGTTTGGGGGAATGCTTGGCGTGAGGGGGGGGGGGCTAGGTGCCCTCCAATCACTTTCGATTATTAAAAAGGGCACTAGAACTCTCAATTTCTAAGCGAATGAGCCCCTTTTGAAGTCTCTACGACGACCCATTCTAAATGAAGTGCCCTGCTTTAAAGAAAAAAAATAATACTAAACACTACATTGTCAACATTGATCTTGTATGCCTTCAAGGCATAACTTAAAACCCTTGCCCTGAGGGTTGCGGGAGAGCGTCCTCCTCAAAAAGATATTTTCTATCTGGAAATCAACTACGCTGAACAAAATGGCTATCTCAAAATTTTGATTGAATGTGTTTGGCGGAATGACGGACGGGGGGGGGGGGCCAAGTTGCCCTCCAATTCGACTATTAAAAAGGGCACTAGCCACTCCAACTTCCAATCGAATGAGCCCTTTTCGAACTTTCTACGACAACTACTTCGATACGAAGTGCCCGGGTATGGAGAAAAAAACAACACATTGTGCCAACATTGTTCTTTGTTTAGGCAGCGCTAGCGCGCTGCCTATGACTAAATAAAAAAAAAAGAAAGTTTTTTTTAACTGAAAGTAAGGAGCAACATTAAACAAACAGAAATTATTCTGTATATGAAAGGGGCTGTCCCCTCCTCAATGCCTCGCTCCTTTAGCTAAAGTTTGAGTCTTTCTCATAACTTTATTTAAAAAAATAAAATAAAAAAAACATTGAGGAGGGGACAGTCCTTTTTATATACGGAATAATTTCCTTTTGTTTTAAGTTTTAATGTTGCTCCTTAATTTCCGTTTAAAAAAAACTTTTTTTAAAAAATTTAAATTCTGAATGTTTTTGAATTAATGCAGCTTTGATTTTGGCTCACTGTACATGAAAAATTAAAACGAGATTTCCATATTAATTTTACTTTTTTTTGGCTTAATTGCTTTCTAAAAATTTTGTTCTGACGTAACATAGGTAACGAACTTCTATATTTGTATGTTTTTATTGCATATATTAGGGAGTTCGCCCCCTAGTCAATACCCCGCACTTCACGCTAAAGTTCGAATCTTGTTCAAATCATAAACTCCTGAATCACAAAGGCCAGTTAATTAAAATAGATAGCTTTTTTGAAAGTACTAAAAAAAAACTTTAGCATAAAGAGCGAGGTATTGACTAGGGGATGAACTCCCTCATATACATAATAATTTCTGTTTGTCTGAAGTTTTAATGTTGCTCCTTACTTTCAGTTGAAAAAACTTTTCAACTGAAAGTTTTTTTTTAATCTAATTTCTGATCATTTTTTAAAAAAATGCTGGGAAATCCGGTGCCCCCTTCATAGAAATGTTTCTTCCCCCAAGGAAACATCCTCCATGGAAAGATTCTCCCACGTAACCCCCTCCTCCGACCTCCTCCCCTCCCCAGCCAGAAAAAATGCCTACTGAAAACGTCTATATACTTCCCAATAACCAATACTATATGTAAACAATGGGTAAAGTTCATAACTTGCAGCCCTTCCCCCGGGAACTGTGGGGGAGTAACCCCCTAGCCCCTGTGAAAAGTGCTGTACTTTATACAAATCGGCCATTAATTAATGGGAAAGGGGGGCTTGTGCGATCCAGGGTGTGCATAGAGGCTAAAGATAATAAGATGAAACTTTCAGAGAATCTTCAGGGGTATATTCAACTCAGTAAAAAGACGCGATATGCGCGCGGCTTGTCAAAAGGGCGTATTTGCAATATTGCTGAAATGGCTTAGTATAATAAGTTGAAACTTTCAGAATATGTTAAAGGGGATGTTGATCCAATCAAATACATTATGTGCCTCCAGCTTGTCAATAGGGCAAATGTGAAGTACCTCAGGAACTGCTAAGGATATTGAATGAAACTTTCATGGCATGTTGGGGCGTTGTTGATGTAAGTCAAAAGACACTATTTGCATTCGCGTTGTTAAAAAGCATATTTACAATATTTTAGAAACGACTTTGGTATTAAGCTGAAATTCTTTGGGGATGTTGATTGTTGAACTAAATCATAAGATACTGTGTGCACTGAGGTTGTCAAAACGGTATATCTGCAAAATTTCCGAACCGACTAAGGGTATTAAGTTAAAACTTTAGGCGAATTTCGAAGGGGATATTGAACTAAGAACAGCTTAGGGCATTAAGTTGAAATTTCCTTGGGATATTGAACTGAGTCAATAGATACTAAGTGCACTCAGGCTGTCAAAAGGACGAATCTGCAATATCTTAGGAACGGCTAAGGGTTTTGAGTTGAAATTTTCAGTGAATGTCGAGGGGCATATTGAATTGAAAAAAACTTTAAGTGCATCCAGGTTGTCAAAAGGGCACATCTGCAATATCCCGAGAACAGCTTTGGGTATTAAAGAAGCTTTCAGTGAAAGTTGAGGGGGATCTGAAACCAAATCAAAAGAGATTATTTGCATCCAGATTTTCAAAAGGTCTTATCTAAAATATTTCAGGAACGACTAATCTTAATAAGTGAAAATTTTCTGGGGATGTTGAACTAAATCATAAGACACTATATGTATCCAGGTTGTCAAAAAGGTGTATCTGCAAAGTCTCAGAAACGGCCAAGGTCATTAAGTTGATAGTTTTGAGGAATGTTGAGGGGGTTGTTGAACTAAAGCAAAAGACAGTATGGTAGTAATAATAAGTTTTGTTATACAAGTTATTATTACTCTTTGGTCATGCGGTACTCTAAAGCACACGTCAAAATATCATAACATCAAGAAATAATCGTCTCTCTACTCTCCAAGAAACAACAGCACTGGAAAAAATAAAAAAAAAACTATGTGCATCCAGGTTATCCGAAGAGTATAGCTGCAATGTATTAGGACCAGCTAAGGGTGTTAAGCTGATACTTTTGGGGAATGTTAAGGTGGACATTGATTTAATCAAACAACACTACGTGCACCTAGGTTGTCAAAAAAGGGGATCTGCTGTAGGCTATTTCAGGAATAGACAAGTGTTTTAAGATAAAAGTTTTCAGAGAATGTTGATTGGGATATTGAAGTAAATCAAAAGACTAATAAGGTTGAGGTGGATGTTAAACTCAATCAAAAGACACTACACGCACACTCTTTGTCAAAAGGGTGTATTTGCAATATCTCAGGATTGGCTAGCTTTATTACGTTGACACTTTCAGGAGACCTTGAACTAAATTACAAGGCACTTTTTGCATCTAGGTTGTCAAAAGGGTGTACCTGTAATATCTCAGAAACGGCTAAGGATATTAAGTTGAACTTTCAGGGAATGTTCAGGGTGATGTTGAACTTAATCTAAAGACAACATGTGCACCGAGGTGGTCCAAATCTTAGGAATGGCTAATGATATAAAGTAGAAACTTTCAGGAAATGTTGAAATAAATCATACGACACTGTGTGCACCCAGGTTGTTAAGCTAAATCAAAAGACACCATGTGTACCGAGGTTGTCACAAAGGTGTATTTGCAATATCTCAGGGACGGCTAAGAGTAGTAAGTGGAACCAGCTAAGGGTATTAAGCTGATACTTTCAGGAAATGTTAAGGTGGACATCGAATTAATAAAACAACACTTCGTGCTACGTGCTATAAAGTCGAAACTTTCAGAGAATGATGAATTAAATCGTACGACACTGTGTCCACCCAGGTTGTTAAGCTAAATCAAAAGACACCATGTGTACCGAGGTTGTCACAAAGGTGTATTTGCAATATCTCAGGGACGGCTAAGAGTAGTAAGTGGAACCAGCTAAGGGTATTAAGCTGATACTTTCAGGAAGTGTTAAGGTGGACATCGAATTAATAAAACAACACTTCGTGCTACGTGCTATAAAGTCGAAACTTTCAGAGAATGATGAATTAAATCGTACGACACTGTGTGCACCCACGTTGTTAAGCTAAATCAAAAGACACCATGTGCACCGAGGTTGTCACAAAGGTGTATTTGCAATATCTCAGGAACGGCTAAGAGTAGTAAGTGGAACCAGCTAAGGGTATTAAGCTGATACTTTCAGGAAATGTTAAGGTGGACATCGAATTAATAAAACAACACTTCGTGCTACGTGCTATAAAATCGAAACTTTCAGAGAATGTTGAATTAAATCGTACGACACTGTGTGCAACCAGGTTGTTAAGCTAAATCAAAAGACACCATGTGTACCGAGGTTGTCACAAAGGTGTATTTGCAATATCTCAGGGACGGCTAAGGGTAGTAAGTTGAACCAGCTAAGGGTATTAAGCTGATACTTTCAGGAAATGTTAAGGTGGACATCGAATTAATAAAACAACACTTCGTGCTACGTGCTATAAAGTTGAAACTTTCAGAGAATGTTGAATTAAATCGTACGACACTGTGTGCAACCAGGTTGTTAAGCTAAATCAAAAGACACCATGTGTACCGAGGTTGTCACAAAGGTGTGTTTGCAATATTTCAGGAACGGCTAAGGGTAGTAAGTTGAATCTTACAGGGAATATTGAGGGGGAATTCAAACTAAATTAAAAGACACTATGTGCATCCAGGTTCTGAAAGACTATATGCATCTACAAGACTGTGTGCCATTCAGATTGTCAAAAGAGCGCATCTGCAGTGTCTCAGGTACGGCTAAGGGTATAAAATAACAATTTAAGGGACCCGGCTCCAACTTTGAGGGAAGATTAGACCGGGGGATCAAATAGATTTCGTTTTGACTTGGAAGGGGGGGGGAAGGGGCTTATCAAGGGCAATAAACTTTTGAAGAAAAATGTGGTTTTAATGATTCTTATTGTAAAATGTTCTCTTTTTTTATGCTGATATGCTTAAAATTTCATGCTATGAAGAGACCACAATTAAAGTTCCAGAACGAAGGGAACTTCAATTGGAAACAAATCTGGTTGCTTTTGTTCTTCACAGCCGTTTTTTTTTTTTTTTTTAAGACAAATTAGATGTCTTGTCAAGATGTCTTGATGTCTTGTTTTGACATGAGTCAAAAATTCATTTGTTTTTACAAACAAGCTGTTAAAAGAAAATATAATATAATAAGATTCTTTTAAAAAAAGGGTCGATCAATATTCATCCTTATTAAAGGTTGTTTCCGTACAGAATGGGGACCAGGATAGCTCTAACTCTATAACAAGGTCAAAAATAAAACAGATTTTCAGTCCGTTTATTTCAGTAATGTTCCCCTTCTCCATCCACCCACAATTCTATAATAAAACTACTATTGAAATTTATTGCAAAATTGTGCCCAAAATATGCCCCTATTAACAAGTCAAAATCTTAATTCTTTTGCAGAAATAACGATAAAAATTATACAAATATTCTTTTAAAGTTCCAATAAAAGAGAAGAATCGATTTCAAAAATTTATTCAAAAAATAAGTTTTTCAAAGAAAAGCAAAGAGCCACATTGAACCAAAGACGAGGAGAAATAGAGCAAAATAATAATTCAAACTGAAAATGAACAGAAATCACTCATCAATGAATAGATGAGGCTCAAAATGAACAGAAATTACACTGAATAATCAAGTCAAACCTAAAACGAACAGAAATTACCACACATAGATGTGCAACTAACATTCTTTAAACCTTCTTAAGACCAGAGCGTCATCTGCGCTTTACTGGAAACAAAATATATTTTAAACATTTTTTCTTTTCTAATGTTAATAAATCCCAAACTACTGAGAATTTCAGGAATGTATATGGTTATATATTAAGTAGTCAGTCTGCTTTCACTATTCTTTTCAGTACTTTTGGTTATTATGATGATTTTTTTGTTGTTGTTGTTGCTGCTGATGTTCAAAATGGATTTTTTTTTTCCGTAAAGCGGAAATGATGCTTTGGCCTTTAGAAAGTTTAGAGGGCGTTATTTTCACTCTTATTTATTGCAATATCTGCTTGTTTTTGGTTTTAAGAACTCTAAAGAGGGCAATTCTTTTAACTTTTTCGCATGCTGACCAATGGTTTGCGTAGCGCAGATAACGATCTTATGATTTTCCGCGTTCGGCCGGGAGTGCATTGTGTGGTTGGTGGTAAATCATCTGACGAGGATAGGCTTGGCATAAAAGGTTAGGACTGTTCCAGTGTTGTGAGATGGTTTGTGGTGTCCACTCTGTCATAAGCTCTTTCATCCGTCCCTATCCCTGAAAGAAAAAACTTGCTTGCGTGGCGTCAGGATGGACCTATCGCAAATTTGCCTTACCAGAACTGTGACTTCAAACAGCACTGCAGCGTGACCTTGAGGACTGGTGCCCCAGAGGAAATAATATTACACTGCTTTGGACTGGATTTTGATTAATGGAAAATTCTTCTGGGTTTTAATTTTTTTGGTGGGCTTAATTGGACTGAATAAACTCTTCCTAGCTAAATTATATATTATGAGCTGCTTTGCCATTGTATTATTGTAAGTAAGTAAGTAAGTTTTATTGCGCTAAATGCCCTAGGGCTATGGCAATATAACATAAACAAAGAGAAACACAAATCACAAAAATCTACTTCTGTGGCCCATTGCAAACGTAAGAAATCCTAAATTGTTAATACTTGCAAACATTCATCACTCACTACATTCACCATCCATCTCTCATCAAACCTACGCTTTCCATACGCTTTATTTCTCAACTCACTCAATTCTACACATTCATACATCACATGACCCACACTCTCGTCTATACTTCCACACTTTTGGGCAGAAGTATAGTGTTTGCTGAAATGAATACATGATAATTCGTTATTTCGCAAAGCGTCTGTCCTCGTGTGGAACTTAGTCAGGCACGTACGCAGGAATTTGTTTCGGGGGGGCCCAAATCCTTCAAACCCATTATTCTGTGAGAAAAATCAGAAAATTATGGGAAAATGAAAAAAATCGTGAGATTTCGGGGGGGCGGGCCTGGAGGCCCCCCCCTGCGTACGTCCCTGAACTGAGTGGTTCTTCGGACATCTTGCTATCCGGTTCTTATCCGACTTAAGCGCTATGTGTAGACTTCAGAAGAAGTATTAGTTCCTGGCCTGCACGGATAGGACCCATGGCTTTCCTTGATGCCTTAACAATCTCTATGACAGTTGCGACTTGTAACGTTACAACGCTAAAAAAAGCAATTATCGTATTTACGTTTTGACTGACGAACTCGGACGCCTTGGACTAGATTTGTTAGGACTTTCAGAGACTCGGTCTCCCAGGGTTTGGAAACACGAAATAAGGGGATATAAAATTTAATTATTAAGTAGGAAGGATGGGGCACATAGGCATGGAGTAGGGCTCGTAATGACTAAGAAGGCTTCTAAGTCTTGATTAGTTTGGGAAGGTATTAACAGTAGGTATCAGTCATAGTGGTAATCGAAGACTGGTAGGATCAATACAAGACACTAGGGTATAGAAAAGGTATAGGTATGGGGATAGGGTATAGAAAAGGTATAGGGTATAGCAAGGTATCAGTCATACTGGTAATCGAAGACTGGTAGGATCGATACAAGACACTAGGGAATAGAAAAGGTATAGGGTATAGTAAGGTATCAGTCATAGTGGTAATCGAAGACTGGTAGGGTCGATACAAGACACTAGGGTATATAGGAGTGTCTATATGCCTTCTAGTATGTAGTAGTGCCTATAACTAATCTAAGGCTGAAATTTAGGAAGGGTAACTACCTTAGATAATTTCTTAAACCATATTGGCCTGCCATAATATAAGAAAAGGAAACGATCAAAAATGGGATTTTTAAGGCCAAACGAGAATACTGAATAAACAAACAAAGCGAATATTTCGAGAGGACAACCGCCCCTCTTCTTCAGCGTGAAACGAAATAATGTATTTAAGGAAAATGCCGAAGAAAAAAACCAACAAGAAAAAACGCGGTCAATGTGAAAAGAACCAAAAAACACCCTTGTTTATTCAGTATTCTAGTTTGGCCTTAAAAACCCCTATTTTGATCGCTTCCTTTTCTTATATTTTGGTAACTACCTTACGGGGAGTTTCCAGGAACAGTTGAATATCAACTGTTTACAATTTTACAAAGTTGATGGAATAAATTTATGAAAATAGTTTGCGAAGTGGATGAAGGTGTCTTTGGGAGGAAAGTTGGAAACGCAGCTAGAAATATTAGACAAAACTCTTTAAACTTGGCAGAAAAGAGGAGGGGCTTATACGAAAATTTTGAGTCACAAATTATATGAGAACAAGAGGTAGGGGAAGTAGAAAAGGCATAAAGGACTGAATGAAAAGGCATTAAGGAGGTGTGAAATAGAGGCCGTGGATAAAGTTGCCGAGGGTCTGGAAGATACAGCCATACGGCATAATACTAAAATAATTGATTGGCACATTAAGAAATTGAGAGGAAATGGTCAGTTTGGGATTGTCAAAGTTAAAGATAGGAATGAAGCCCCAATTAGTGACAGGGAAAGTGTTACAGAGAGATGTGTTTTGTGAATGTGTTAAATCGTAATGAAGTCGTTGGGAATAATACGTTTTTTATTGTTTTTTTTATTGTTGGGAATATTTTTTTTTTTTTAAATTTTTTATCCGTCTATTCTGCTCTTGATTGTATTATTCTGTGCGAACTAGTACATAATATACAATCATTTTTTTCATTCTGGATGTCCGTGTTTTAGAATTATTGTTTTTTTCCCACTGTTGATACTGTTTTAGTAGACGCATTGAAAGACGACTCATTAAAAAAAAAAAAAAATGAGGGGGGATAAATAGGTATTATAACAGGTCTGGGCAGAAAAAATGAATTTATTTAGGTTGTTAGTCAAATTTGGAAGACGTTGATAAATAGGCAAATTATTTGGAACACATTAAACATTGTAGGAAAGTCGTACATATTTTGACATTTCGGAGGGGAGGGGAAACAGTATGAATCTATCCTTTTCTGTGTTTGCGTCCAAGGGCGACGGCAGAAAGTTTTCCGGGGGGGGGGGCAGACGCCAAAACAGGAGTGGTGGTCGGGTGACAGTTTAGGTGGTTTAGGGCACCAAACTACGACTTTACCCCGAAGAGGACGAATTTGCAATCAATTTAAAATCCTGAGAAGCTAATTGATTTAAAAGTATCAATAACTACATTTTAGGCTTCCCGGTTACAAAAAAAGTAATGCCACACGGTGGTAGTACTGGATTCAACCAACTTGGTTCGCTTCAATTTTAATGAAATTATGCTACGTTTGGTTATCTGTTATTGCGTATCAGCTATAATGAGTAGGTGTGAGTCATTGTTTAGGTGGGGGTAGGGTAGATTCCTCCAAAAGTACATTTTAATGGACAAACTGCTTACTCTTCACGAGGCTTCAGATAAAAGTTGAAAGAGGTAGGGGGAGTAGGAATTAGTTAAAATATTTCTCTATACAGCTAAAATGGTACATTCCCATATTTACCGGTACAGAGGTGAAAAAGCCAAGGCAGATCATCATCAGCCCCGCCAAGAAATTTCTGTGGGCTGGCAAATACTGTTAGGAACATATTTTTCAGCAATTTCCAATGGGAACATTTTGTTTTTCATTTATATGAAGTTGGCTACTTCAATGTATTTAAAAAAAATATATTTAATATATATATATCTGTAAGAAAATCCTATTGTAGAGGTTGTGATGGCTTCACATATGTAGAAGATCAAAAGTCTCAGAGAATTTCCCTCCATACAAAACAATAATACTCCTTTTCATCCACCCGAAATTCTTTAGTAGCAATATTAACAAGAGCTTTTCACCAAAATTACTATTCATCGCCAATTTTTTAGGTATATTCAAGTTTTATCCAGAACTAAAATTGCAAATTTAAAAGTAGAACGGTACTAATCAACGCACAATTATTTATTTACACATTTTAAAAGCAATTGGCCAGGGATTTAAGGGACCAGTACCTCAAATTATATCTTGATTAGGCCTGGGTGTGGTTTGGAAATCAGTCAGAAATAAAATAAAAAAGAGCTTTTCAACTGAAAGCAAGGAACAGATTCGAAACCTATTGGAACAGATTATTCTTTGTATAAAGGGGGCTGTCTCCTCCTTAGCTTCATATTCTTTACTGTGAAGTTTCACTTTTCCAATTTGTTTAAGAAAATTTGCAATTGGAAGAAATATATTTTTCAAAGCACTAAAAAACTTTTTTTTTTAATGAGCAAGGTGTCGAAAAGGAGAGAGTACCCTTATATACAGAGTAATTACAGAGTTATATACAGAGTAATTTATATATTTTTTTAAGTTTTAAACTTCCTCCTTACTTCAGTTGAAAAACCTTTTCTATTTGTTTAATTATTTTCATGAAGCTATGAAATGTGTATAGTTTTATGAATACAATACTTTTGGTAACGCAGAAAAAACGATAAACATTTCAATGATCTCTGTTTGGGTTTTGATGGGTAATCGAACAGTTCTTGGTAATGAACTGTAACTTACTTACTGCGACCAGGCTCAATAGTAACCAAAACTCTAAAAAACGGAATTTTGACAACAATAGAAATATCAAAAAAATTGGCTTGTTATGCTGATTCCAAATATGTTAGTTTTATTAAGTTTAGTGTTACCCATCAAAAGCTACGAGGCTGAGAAAATTTTTCTTATTTTCGGAAAAGAGGGAGAAAAACCCCCTTAAAATCATATAATTTTAATGAAAATACATCATCAGATTCAGCGTATCAAAGAACCCTACTGTAGATGTTTCAAGGTCATATCTGCAAAAATATAGAATTTTGTTATTTTTACCAGAAGATAAATCACGGATGCGTGTTTATTTGTTTTTTTTTTCCCCCAGGGCTGATTGTATCGACCCAGTGGACCTAGAACGTCGGGATAGAGCTCATTCTAATGGAAATGAAAAGTTCTTGTGTCCTCTTTAAGTGACAAAAAATTGGAGGGGGCCCCCTCCCACGTCACTTTTTTCCCAATCAATAAGAGTTCCAAATAGGGATAGGTCCTTTTATTAAACAGTGAAACAAAAATATAAACAAAGACTTTAAATATTTCGATGACACAGTCGGTCAGTCGGTAGAGTTAGTAACTCTACTGATGATGATGACCGACTGTGTCATCGAAATATTTATAGTCTTTGTTTATATTTTTGTTTCACTGTCAAGGAGGCACACTTGTGCCTCTATAAAGAGGCGACCCACCACAATGTTAAGCGATTTCCGGTCCTAGCGGTCGCAGAGAGACAGCGGTGATCGAAGTCTGTAGCGCAAGCTCCAACTAAGAGATTTACAAACTTTTACCCCCCTCCGACTCGTTGTTAATGGGTAATATTGGCCGGACGTTTCGACCCTCTAGATACAGCCCCCCTTTAGCAGTATCTAGGTGGGCTTAAATTTCGAAGTTGGGGTTTACTCGGGTCCAGGAGCTTATCCTCTAAATTTCAGCTCCATCCGATTACCCCGTCTCTGTTTTCCAAAAACCAAATATAGCCACTTAAAGTTCAAAAATTTTTTTTTTGTTATACACGCCTACAGGCCACAGTTGGCAACTGATCCGGGTGAATGAGGACTCATTCGAAGCAGAATTCGACCTCTTAGGGCCTTTTGATATTTTCAGACCGAAAAAATATCCCCCGAATTTACATTTACGAAAAACCTCGTTTTCCTATAAGAGCCCATGTTAATTTTTCCCACCACAGCCCCCCTTAAACGTTGTCTGATCGGGCTGAAATTTTGAGGATAAGCTTTCCTGGGGCCAGGGAGCTTATCCTCGAAATTTCAGCTCAATCTGATCACTCCTTCCCTGTTTTCCAAAAACCAAATATCAAGTTTTGTGGGGATTTGCTTGCGTCAAAAATAGATTCCACTTACTAAAAAACAATTACCGTTGTGTCTCTTTAGTACAGCGGTCGATACTCCTGACTGTCAGGCGGAAGACCCGGGTTCGATTCCCCGTCAGAGGAAATTTTTTATATACTGAATTTAAAGTTTTAAAAAAGAAACTCAGTTTCTTTTTTAAATTATTTGAAAAAAAATACGTTTTCTAAAGAGTTAAAGAGGCTGAGTTACATGGTCGACCCTTAAAACGTACAGGGATTAGGAGGCACAGTTGGGGGGCTGTTAAAGAGGCTGAGTCACAAGTTCGAATCTTAAAACGTACAGGGATTAGGAGGCACCCTGTACGACGTGATTTGAGTATTCAGGAATTAAAAGCCTTAACACAAGAATGTTCAAGAGCGGGGGGTTTGGGGGGCGGCAGCCCCCAACTTTAACTCCTGACACGATCAGCTAACAGTTAGTCAAGCAATAATAAGTAATAAACTGTACAAAAACGTGCAGAAATTATTTGAAAAAAACTACGTTTTCTAAAGAGTTAAAGAGGCTGAGTTACAAGGTCGAACCTTAAAACGTACAGGGATTAGGAGGCACAGTTTGGGGGCTGCCGCCCCCAAACCCCGCTTTCGCAGCCTTTAAATAAAAAAAGTTTTTTAAACTGAAAGTAAGGAGCGACATTAAATCTTAAAACGAACAGAAATTATTCCGTATATGAAAGGGGCTGTCCCCTCCTCAACGCCTCGCTCTTTACGCTAAAGTTTGACTTTCCCACAACTCTTTTTTTTAAACAATAAAAACTTTAGCGTAAAGAGCGAGGCGTTGAGGAGGGCACATCCCCTTTCATATACGGAATAATTTCTGTTCGTTTTAAGATTTAATGTCGCTCCTTACTTTCAGTTTAAAAAACCTTTTTTTTATTTAAAGGCTGCGAAAGCGGGGGTTTGGGGGGCGGCAGCCCCCAACTGTGCCTCCTAATCCCTGTACGTTTTAAGGTTCGACCTTGTAACTCAGCCTCTTTAACTCTTTAGAAAACGTAGTTTTTTTCAAATAATCTAATAAAAGGACCTATCCCTATTTGGAACTCTTATTGATTTCGCCATAGAAAAGGCAGTGTGGTCATGGAAAAAAATACCAAATTTTTTCCCAAAATCGTCCGATCAAAATTGTGAGATACATTTTTTCTTCAGCATAGTTGAAAAGCCCATTAACTAAGTCTTTGGAGATAAAATGACCCCCTAGAGCCCCTTAGAAAAGGTTTTTCAGTTATAAAAATCACCCTTTGTTTTATTTGTTATTTGTAAGTATGCATACATTTTTCGGGTGGGGAGGACGAATTTTCTGCCGGGAGAATTTTCAATCGAGAGGATAGTTTCAAGGGGATGAAATTTTTAGAAGAAATTTTAAGCTGGGTTAATTTGCCAGAATTCATATACGAATTTCTTTATACGCCTTGCTTTCTCTTTTCCGATTCAATTTTGTGTGTGGAGATGTTAAGGGTAATGGTCCGGGGTAAAATTTTCGCCAGGATTGAATTGTCCAGAGGATATTTCTATGAGGAAGGAGATTTTTCTGCGGAGGTGAAGCCAGGTATCCTGGCGTTATTTAAAACTTAAAACGAACAGAAATTATCTCGTATATGAGGGGGGTTGCTCCCTCTTCAACATCTCGCTCTTTGTGCTAACGTTTAAATTTTGTCCCAATTTTTTTTAAAACGATTCCTAAAACACAGGGGTCGTTTAATTAGAACAATAAGTAATTTTTTTGTAAAGTGCCAAAAAACTGTAGCTTGAAGAGCAAGGTTTTGAGGAGGGGGCAACTTCCCTCATATACGTAATAGTTTCTATTTGTTTTAACTTTTAATGCTGCTCCTTACTTTCAGTTGAATAAACTTGTTTTATTTACTTTATTTAATGAAGCTTAGAGACAAACAATTTTCTAAGGCAACGGAAGAAGTATGTCAATTAAAGTAAAGTATTTAATAATGAAAAAAAGTAAGTAGTTAGAAAAAATACAAAAAACAATAGTCTACTTACAAAAACTAAGATACAAACTCGCAGCATTAAGTGCTGTTGAGCAATGCCGAAGGGTTGGACGGATATTTTAATATCGACAGTTTTGAAGTTGGTTATCAAACACCAAAATATTTAATGCCTTTAGACTCAGTGCTTATAAAAAGTAACGCATTATCAAAGTAGTTTGTTCAAAGTAGAACATCAAAACTAAGATTAAGAAAATCAAATAAAAAATCTTAATTTAATTTTGAATGCCAAAAGCCAACATATTTGACACCTTTATAATTCATAACTGTAAAAAATTAAATCTTTTTCAAAGTGACAAATAGATAAATACATCAATTCAGGAGGAAAATACAAAATTCTTAGCATTCCGTTCAGGGGAAACATTTCTGATTTAGTTGCTTCATATATCGGCTCATGGGTACTCTTGCAATGCAAGCAAAAGTTGACGCCATATTCTTACCGAAATTGCCCCGTATTAAGTTGTTTGCCTTGGGTTTTCTATAATTATACAATTTTTCTTGTGTTCTAATAACTGCACTAATTACTAATAAACAAATACATATTTATGATCACCATAAAAATCTGATTCTTTGACTGAATGCTATCAATAGCTAGGCTCTTATACTTCCGTTCTTGAAAAGGGTCGTTATTTACTTACCATTCATTAATATGCAGATTTTTTTTTTCGTTTTTTTTGCTCCAACCAAATCATATAGAGAAAACTGTTTAGGGGTTACTCAGTCACAAATTAGAACTTATATTTTCCTTAATATGGGTCAAAATCTATTGGCAGGCAGCCAATAATGGGGCAACAAACAATTTTCCCATGCTTTTTCCCTATTCTGCTCTCTTTCCTTTGGTTTCCTTATAATTACTTTATAGTCCCGAATTTCCAGGGAAATGGCCCCCTCTGCCCCCCCCTTGTCAGAGCCCATCAATGTGTCTCATGAGAATGGTCATTATCTAAGTAATTATGGGTAATTAATGGTCAGAATTATTTTCATTTTTTCAATGAAAATACCAAAGAAAGACATTTTTTTATGGAAATATATCAATAACGATTTTTTAACAATCTGGGAGGATATACAAAAAAATATTGGGGACACTCTCCCCCCCCCCCTTCTCATTTGACGCTACTGACAGAATGCAACAAAATAGGAATAGGATCATCATCGAGGGGTGCCCGCTTTCCTCCACCGAGTGTGTATCATGGAACGCCACGTGTGCCACACGGTCACGCCACGCACTACTTAAGTACGGATCTCGAAAAGTGGGCACCCCTCGATCCTCAATAAAAAAAAAACCTATTCACAGTAGGCAAAACCCTATGCACGTGGATAAATCTAATTCATTTTGGCAATTTTTCCTTGCAGATTTTCATGGTTGTTCAAGAGGGATTTTTGTCCGTCCTTCAATCACTATTTTACACATGCGAAAATCAATCGTCTCGCCAGTAATAGGAAAGAGTCTTGCTAATTTATCCGCTACTCGGAGACTGGCGCCACTGAGGTGTGTCTCGCTCAATGCTGTTGCGTATCTCTGACGAGGCCAGACAGAGAGGAGAAACGACTAGAGAGGAGTGGTGTGATAGTTTGAAATGTTGTGTGAAGTAGTTAATTTTTGAAATGAAAACGAAGGAAATACACCCATACACGCCTCACTTAAAGAGGGTGTTAATAAGTTATCAGTCATCAGCAAAAGATAGCTTACATGGGCCTAGTGTGATTTTAGGCGACCAGGATTATGATCTTACTAAGGTCAAAACAGAAGTAGGGGACAACCCTGCCACACCACCTGAGTTCAAGGAGCCAATTATTGGCCCTCCAGTGCCACCTCCTATACTCTCAGCAAGAGATCCTGGAAGTACTAGTTTACTAGAAGTATCCCTACATGGTCATACCTTGCATGGTTTTATGGTTGGAGGTGAAGCGAGGCTTTGTCTTGTTGAAGTGTTTAATACTGTTTTAAGCGATATTCATATTGCTGATATAAATGTGGCCTGGGACCTTCTGCAGTTGCACCGTAGCTCTTGTAGTCCTGCACAGTTGGAGGCATTCAAGGCTGCAGGGGTCTTGCCAAGTCATACAGCTGATGCAGGTTTGGTGACAAAAACTGACGCTGAACGTTTGTGTAATGCTTTGGTGTATAACAATTTTATGCCAAATGCCAAAAGGCTGAAGTTAGAAAACACTGAATATGTATCATTTTCAATGAGAGTATATCACGAGTGTTTTGGAAAGTGCGAGGGTCTTTGTACCCCAGATTTGTATATAAGCTCTAGTTCATCGTGCATTGAATGTTTAGAGTGCCATAACATGTTTTCACCTGAAAATTTTGTCAAACATGCCCATAAGGATAGAGAACGAAGAACATGTCACTGGGGCTTTGACTCAGCTAACTGGAGGGCTTATCTTCTTTTGGCTAAGGATCAAGTGAATCATGAATCCCTTGTTAAGGTCTTGGATGAATTCAAGTTAAGATTTGTGAATGACGAGGTAAGGTTTTACTTTTTATGTTCTCAGCCTCTCTTGTCAATAATACACCTAGAAGCACAGAGGAACGTCAATTGAGGAGAGGGGGCAATTGTCCACTCCCTCCTACAAATCCCTCCCTAGATTTTGAAAATGTATTGCTCGAAAAGTACCTGGTAAATATTTAACAAATAATATTATTGAGTAACAACTAAAGTGAATATACCATTCGATGCCTTTTTTTATGCTGATTACGAATATAATAATCATTTCTATCGGAAATAAATTTACCCCCCCCCCTATATATGCCAATTCAGGGTATATATTTCTACATTAGGGGGGGGGGTAAATTTTTAACTTACCTCCCATTTACATCAGAAATAAAATTTGCCCCCCCCCTAATGTAGAAACATGTACCCTGAATTGGCATATATAGGGGGGGGGGGCTAGAATTTATTTCCGATAAAAATGATTATTTTATTCATAATGAACATAAAAAAAGGCAGCGAATGGTATATTTACTTTAGTTGTTACTCAATAATATGATTTGGTCAATATTTACCAAGTACCTTTTCTTGGAATTTTAATTGAAGAAACAAAACAACAAATTTACTTTCCCCCCCCCCTTCTATATTTTGAAAAATACTTTATTTTCACTCCTCCTACATTTTCGGGAATTGATGCCTCTGGGAGCACATGAAGCATGGAGAAACACCTGTCTAAACATAAATAACAAATAGGCCTAGGCTATTTTAATTTGGCAAAATTAAAACTTAGCCACTTAGTGTGTCACCGAACTTACTCATCAGCTACAAGTAGAATGCCTAAAAGGAAAAAAAATGATATGAATTTACTTATGGCTATGTTTTGATTTATTGGTTCCAATTTCTTGGAGCACATAAACCGATCTCACGGCACATTAGAATTGATCTTGCGGCATAACAATGTGCCGCATCTGGTCGTGTTGAACTTGTTTTTAAGACAAGCCAACTGTATGTCAGGATTTTATCATATTTGGTTCAAATTCCGCCTATATTATAAGCAATAGTTCGTTTCATTAAAACTTGATCAGGTTTAACCAAAGACTTAAATTCAGGTTTCTTAATTGTTTTTCTGGGGGGGGGGGGCTATGGTTACTTATAGCAGTGGTTCTCAAACTGTGGTACGTGTACCCCTTGGGGTGCGCAAAAATTTTAGGGGGTACGCGGCTGGCCAAAAAAAATCCTTTAACTCTAGGACTTGCAATTTTATTTATATTTTTGCAAGGCTACAGTTTACTTAGTACCAGTTACTGAGAAGGGGTACCTAAAATGTTTTTGGGTAAAAAGGGATATAGTGTCTAGATAAGTTTGAGAACCATGACTAATAGGATAGAGATCAAACAGGAAAAAACTAGATTTCCATTCAGTACCATTTTTTAAACAGCAGCTTAGCGCAGCGGAAGCGCGCTGGGCCCATAACCCAGGGGTCGGTGGATCGAAACCACTAGCTGGTAGAATTTTGTCGACCTAGCTCTAAATGGGTACCTGGAGAAATCTGGGGAAGGTAAACAGGAAGGGTGTGCGAAAGCACAGGATTGTTGGCCCCCAACCCCCCATTGCACTTTCTGGCTGAAGGGCCAAGAAACGGAGATTAGCGCCGTCGGTAGGGACTGTAAAGTCCAATGCCGTATTCTTTACCTTTTTTTGTCATTAAACATTAAACAAAGAATTTAAATTAAACAAAAGAATCCTTCCCTCATCCCTAAATTTGGGTGAATTGCCGCCACTGTATGTGTACCCGAATTTTTGTTTGACAAGGGACTTAAGAAGAGGATTACTATGGAATCTCTCCTCCCCCCCCCCCAATCAGGAGTTTCCCAAAGGACTTCCCTGGTCAAAGTTGAACAATAGTGGCCTAAAACGACACTTTCTTGTTTCGACGTCCTGGAAAAGGAAAGTGTTGTTCATGTGGATTTAACATTCTATCCCCTCTCCTTCCTTGCGTCGATATGTCCAAAGAGCCGTTCCTAGAGTTGGTGATGCCCGGGGAAAAATTAATTACAGCCTCCCCCCCCCCCGCCTTCCGACTTAAATATAAGCATAAAAAGCTGAATTTACGTGAAAAGGTTCACCAAGGTGCGCAATCCCCCAACTGCCCCCAAGCTGAACCGCCCGGGGATGGCTGACCGGTTGCCCCCCCCCCCCCTTACGAACGGCTCTGTTATGTCCATCTATATTTTAGTGAGAAATCCTCAAGCGAGTGAAGCAGATCCCGTTTATATATAGATCACTGGAAGATCAGGTCTCGTTTTATTTTTTCTATTTTTGTAAAGAAATTTAAGGCTATGCCTCTCTATGTTTTTCACGTCCTTTGATCATGTTTTCCATTTAGACTTTCCCAATTTCACCAGGCATTCATAAATCATTTGTCATCTTGAAGTAGTTTATATCCTACGCGGAAATTCTCTTTGACAGAGACTAATGATCTATTTTGTAGTTTAACTAATTCTCCGGCTACTTGTGTCGAAATTTTAATTTACTAATCCTGTTATTGTCCTGGTTATTCATAGAGATTGTAATGTACTGCATTTGCTTGATGACCCCCCCCCCCCTGTAATTAATGATCTATATGAGCTATTCAAAAGCTAAATCAATTAACTTAATTTTTTAATATTAGATTTCAACGTTCAGACAACACCAGAGTCCAGGGACAGAATTTCGTCAAAATCCAGGGGAGGGGGGGGGGCAAGTTGGAGCCAATTTTCCTAAATCAAGTGAAAATGTCCTTAAAAACTAAAAAAATAAGCCGTTTGATACCATATAGGTACTTTATAGTACTATATAAAGGTAACTTATAGTGCTCTAAATGTGAATATGTACTAAAACACTGATATGTTACTGTTGATATTTTAATTATGCAGGTTATGTTAGTTTTGACGAGATTTTGGAAGAAACTAAATTTCAGCTGGAGGGGGGAAAACGGGGATCTGGCGGGGGCAAACCGAGGTCTGTGAGGGGCAGTTGCCCCCCCCCCCTGCCCCATTGAAAATTACGCCCCTGTCAGAGTTTATGATTCTCTTAGTTGATTCCTTACTTTGTCGCCTAGTTTGCTAAGACTTTTCCGGATAACTGGAATTAATGCCTAAATTCAAATTAAAGTATATCTAAGCATAGTCTCCATTTCAAAAGACAAGCCAAACCTTTCTGTAGTTTTTCATTAGACGATTTTTATATTATAATACAAAGAAAACATACTTAGTTACAACATACATTTCCCCTAATTTTTTAATCGACTTAAAATCTTTCTCTGGTTGTTTGTTTTATGGAGCAGATTGTTTGGCCTATGCAAAACATGTATGTCACCATTTTCTCTTTAGTTTAACTAAGGGATTGGGAACTCGGTCCCTTCTTGTACATCACAGGATAAAACAAGATATCGCCAAGGCCGAATCAAGATCCCGACCACACTCAAAAAGTAAAGTTAGGTTAATCATAATGAAATATACCAAAATCTGATGAGAGTGTAATACTTTAGGGTACTGTTGTATTATCTGTAATACACGCGAGAAATGAAGTTTGATTAATGCTAATGAAAAAAAAAACAAAATAGGATAAAAATATAATAGTTTAGAAGAAATCTCGGCTATATATTTGCACATCAGGGGACGGGTTACACAATTATACAAACTACCTTCGACAATTATGGAAAGCAGGCCGCCCAGAACGCATTATATGAAATACCTAATCTAACCTAACTAACTAGGCCTATATATTAAATGAATAATTAAAAATACTTGCTTTGTAATTTATCTCACTCAGGCTAAGCTGAATATCTCCGAGTGCACAAAGAAACCCGATTTCATTACAGATCAAGAACAAAGTGTCATCGCTATAATACACAAGTACCACATTCCATAATTCATATATTTTGGTGTTTAGAAGTTTAGCCGCCCCTGTGGAATCCCGGCCCCAGAAACAAATCCTGTGTACGGTGCATGACCACACTTGTACGCAAATATATTTTGGTATTGTGCTACAAAAGGCAAAATTCCTTGAAAACGGTCTATAAATACAGTTTTTGTCTATTTCTTGCCTCTTCCAAGAAGAAAAATCTAATTGGCGCTTCGTCTAAAACGCTTACAACTGTATAAAAAGGGGAAAAAACGAACTAAGGATAGTTTGAATATGTTTGTATGCATGAATTGCATTTAATTTCATTGAATATTTTTGTCCTAAGTACTGTCATAGTCTGCCTTGCTTCATATGAAATAAATAAATCGAGGGAATGCAAATATTCTAAGAGGATTCACTAAGGAATCTTTCTTATGTCTAAATACGCTAACCGCGTTAAAGATTTTTATTCGTTGTAGTGTATTTTCCAAAAACGAAATTCTCTTAGCGAAAATTTCTCTAGTGGGTCTTTGGTGGTAATCTTCCTTTCTATCTATACGGGTATGACCCGGTGTATTTTTTAAAAATACTTTAAAATAATATTGTTAAAATAATATGGTTCTGTAAACTTCTGCGAAATGCCCAAAATCATGTTTACTTTGGAAAACTTTTGGCCAATATTGCGTAGATTGCAGTGTAGCTTACAATGGGGAAATCAGGAGAGAGAGGGGGGTATGCTCCAACTGGTCTACAATATCAATTCATTGTATCTTATTACCAAGCAAGTATTCTACACATTCCAGAAAATATATGCAAAATTAATCACTCACATAGTTGGCAATCCCATTGAAGTCAAAATACATGTCTTTTAGATACTTAACTATAGTTGTGTCAATTATACCCCCCCCCTCCGAGCTCAGTCCTATTTACGCCTATGGCAGCCGACAATTTAGGGGTTCCACATTAAAAACCATTTTCTTTTAGCTTTATACTCTGCGAATCTAGGGATGTCTTTGATTATGGAAATTCGTTGACGGCTAAAAACGGTACCCATTAAAACCCTTGTCACGCTAATTGCAACCCAAAACTACCTGTTTGACACACGTGTATTTTGTGTTCTGACCTCAATAAAACTCCCCGCCCGAAAGTGCGCAATAGACAGTAATTCCCTTGTCTATTCTTCCAGCCTGGTCAACAAACTTAAACCAGAGCCTGGAAAAAGTAAGCTTAAAATCAATGTTTCCTAGAAGGTGAAGGGAATAAGAGATGTGCCTTGCATTTATTAAGGCGATATCTTGTGCACTTGACTATAAATGTTCCTCCTTGAAATTCCAAATCAAGGACTGCGTATTAAGCTGCTTCGTGTAATCTAGGGACAGGATTGAAGACACACACAAAGAATTGGTTATGAGCTTGAAAGGGGAAAATAAAAGGAAAAAGTTGCATGCATTTAAGGCATACCGTTTGCAACCCCTTGTGCTTATTAATTTCATATTGCTGCTGTTGAAGAGCTGTGTTTTCCCAATGAAAGCAATGAATATGAACCGAATGTCTCCTCTTTTATAGAGCTGATAATACTAAAGAAATGTAGTTTCTATTCAAAAAGGTTTTTTTTTAATGGTGTGTAAATATAGGGATTTTGCAGCCATATTCTCCTTCGGCAAAAGTTTTAGTTCCTGAACTCCTAAGAAGAACTGAAATTGTGTCTCTGAGTGAACATAGCTAACTTAGTTACAAAGAGTGTGGCCGAATAATAAGGTCATATACTACTACTACTATTACTAACCAACTCACCGTAGCACCAAGCCACCTGAGGCCAAGACAGCTATGCACGCTCCTCCGTCCAAAGCATCTTTTTTCACTCTCAGGAGTTCCCATTTCTCTTAAATCTTTCTTAACGATATCCTCTCACCCCAACCGCGGACGTCCTGCTCTCCGTTTTTCCCTACAATCTTATTTAGAACGAAGAAAATTGGGAGCCAAACATGCCAATTTTTTCCAGGTGGAACGTTTTGTTTTGAGTCCTTTTGATCCTTTGTCCTTCACATCTTCCCCAATTTCCCTCCTTAAATGGTTTACCTCGAAATTATCTTTAACATTCTAACGATTTATTGCAGCCATTTAGTTTTATCCGCGTAAGCTCTACATTATAGTTAAAGCTTTTAATACTTTAGCAGATAGACCTAGAAACTTTCGAATTAGAAACTGTCGTCAGTAAACTTTTAATACCTTTTGTTGGTAAAATTAGAAACGTATATACGGTCCACATATTAATGTAACGCTTGTTGTTTTATCCTCTTCCTGATGTGTTTTTTTTTCCGAAAAATTCCAGACCGTGGCGCCTTTGAATGAAGTTTATTTGACATTTCCATATTTTAAGAATCAACTGCCAGGCGTTTCTTCCTATAGCATTTTTGTTTCCTAATCCAATTTTGTTGGATTTCAAATTTGTGTTGGCGTCTCTCTATTGGAAACTTCCTGAGACAACTCTCGGTGAGATATACATATTGCTTATCCGTTTTTTCCTCTCTTTTGTAGCTCCATGGATCTCAAACCAGGCACATATACGTATAAATATATTTACAAAAGGACCGTGACGGGGACAGCGGATTTCTAAACGGACCTACTAGTAGGCTGGTAATATTCATAGTTGCAGATACAACGTTCTAGGCTATTTTATAGATTATTGACCCCTCTTTACTTAAAAGGCCTTTGCGTCGGGTCTGCGGCAACTTGGGTTGAGCCTTGGGTTCTGTATTGTCAAGCCTATGTCAATCCACAGTAGCTGCACAGGCGAAGAGGATACAACTTTTGTTTTAGCATCAGATGCGGTTGAACCTACGGACTTTTTAAACACTCAATTGACTTCTTTTTTATCTTCGTAAAGTTTGTATTGCGTACACTTTGACCATCCGAAATTAAAAGACGTACCGTACAAAAATCCACTTTTAACGCCATGTGTCTGTTAATTCTTTACGGACTGGCAAAATCGTTGAGATCACTAGATTTGTCTTTTTGTGCGTTTACTACCATTTTCCATGCAGCGTTGTAACTTACTTGACTTGCCCTGGCCGCCCTTATGGGTCGTGTTGGAACCATACCCTTGACACGTTCGTGGAGCAGCTTCCTATAAATTGTCCGGCCATCTGCTCACTTCAGAAGGGAATTTAGAAACATCCAACGGCGTCTTTCCATCGGACTTCTATCTTATTATGGCGTCTTCTTCATTTTAGCATAAAATCAAAATTGCTCAATTTTTTTCTTGCAGAGAATGTTTTTTTTATTTTATACGGCCAATTTATTTTGCTCTAGGCTATACGGATTCAGAAAATTTGTAGAAGCCTGGATTAGTTTGGTAGAACTATAGATGAGTGGCTTTTTGCTAGCTTGACAAATTGTTAGACTACATGAATGAAAGTTCGTGGATGGATTTGTGGCCCATTATGCCAGGAAGCTTTTTACGAGACTATTGTGCTTAGGATAATTTACCCTAAAATAAAGTTATATTATCATTACTCATAAATATAAATCTTACTTTATTAAGTTCTTATTTTTATCATCTGTTTTATGTAAAATAAACTACCTGTTTCACAGGTGGTTTCACGAACTGTAAGAGAGGAGCGACCCGGTTCAATAGTAACCGAAACTCTTAAAAGCGGAATTTTTACACCAATAGGTATATCAAAGAATTGACTTTTTATGCTGATTTCAAATATATAAATTTAATTAAGTTTTGTCTTATTCATCAATGGTTACGAGTCTGAGAAAATTTTCCTGATTTTCAAAAAGGGGGGAAACAACCCCTAAAAGTTAAGTGATCTAATGAAAATCACACCATCAGATTCAGCCTATCACAGAACCCTAGAGTACCCGTTTCAAGCTCCTATCTTTTTAATTTAATTTAATCGCTTATTCAAGTGCCAAGGACACCCAAATAACAGCATTTTTTTGGCCATCAGAACCCTTCTTAGGTCTATCACTGACTGAAAATCCTGGTTTACTAAGGATTTTTTTGGCTATTTCAAAATTATGAAGTTATTAGCGCAGTACCGCATTCTTGTCAGTGCTGCCATGTTGTTCCGTGAAAATAAATAATAAGAACTAATTAGTTAAATTTGGCAACGCACTTCGTTCGTAAAAATTCAAAGATTAACAGTCTGCTGGCTGCTAAAAAACGGCTAAACCTTCAAAGGAAAGCTACACCTTCTTAAGCTGTTTGTTGCCTTACATTTTTGGTAGATTTTTTGCTGAATTACCCACATTCTTTTTTTTTTTTAATTGGCGCCTGTTATTACCAAAAACTGTATAACTAGGCTACATATAAAAGTCTTTCACTCAAATTGAAATCAGTGTTTCTTTAATTTTTAAGATAAACATGAATGTGCAGTTTCCCACTTAACCAGTGCAGATGCTCATGTATCATTTTCGTCGCACCTGTTACTTTAACTGCTTCTCAAAACGCATCACTTTTGGTAGCCTTTATATTTTGTTCCCAGGGATACTTTTAAGCCTGATAAAGTGGAGGGTTGGTATTAAATAAATTGAATGTAAAGATAATCAAGGTAAAGTCCAAATGAAGCTTTGAATATATTACTGTGGAGAAGAAGCGTGCGCAACTGTGTCGGCCTTAGGCGGCTTGGTACTGCAGTAATCTATTGGTAGTAGTAGTAGTAACGTCCATATAGCAAGGAGCCGGGTCACTCCTTGCTTACAGTTCGTTACCACTAACTGCTTGATTACATTTATGCTATATGGCTCATTTTTCAGTTTTAACTGTCATTTTGACTTGATTTGGGAAATTGGCTCCAACTTAGTCCCCCCCCCCCAGGATTTTGATGAAGTTACGCCACTGTTTAGAAAAAGGGGCTATACCTCCTTAATTGAAGGAGCTGAGTTACCACAAATATGGAATTTAGACGTTTGAAATTCAATGGTCAAGCTTTTGATTCCGTTTCCATCTGTTTCTGGAATAATTGGTTTTTGCCATAGTTCTTCTGCAACTTGCCAAAAAAAAGTTTCTTTGCTACGTAAGTTTGTAGAACCCGGTATCTGTTTTGTTGTGAACAATTGCTCAAGTTTTTAATCAGCTTTTTATGCGTTCAAGAACACACATAGAATCGGAAAAAGAGGGGTTGTGTCTACCCAAGTTAAGAGCCCCAAGGGGCTGAAATTTAGTATATACAGCGATAAATCTAGTAATCGACAGTTTAAATAGTCTTGAGATTAAAAAAAGGGGCTATGTGAGACTTAAAAAAGACAAGACTTTACAGATATGCATGGTCTTCAATTTCATTCCCTTATTTTCCCCTTTTTTCTCTTGTGCCATGCAATTAGTAAATGTAGCCTAAAGTAAATGTTAGAAAATTAGATGCTGTGTGCCTGCAAGGCTCTAGTAGTGATCATGGTTGCCCCAGTAAGGGCAAAGAACGAACCACGACCCATAGTAACCATACATTTAAAAATGCGTTTAAAATAAACCGGCTAGTGAGAAAAAACTATCATTTGTAGCTGTTTTAGGAATGGTAGCTTAGTTCGATTGTTAATAGCAATGAAAACGAATTTATGGGAATTTCAAAAATAACCTAAAACCCATCGAAAATGGCTTCGGACCGAAACAAAAGTATACCATTGGAATTTCCATTGCCAAAAACCCCGCAAAGGAAACTTGCAGCCCCCCCCCCAGTTTGAACAACAAGGAAAATCATTTTTTTGCATGGGTTTTATATTAAGAAATGGTTGATATTCTATGATTTTTTTTGACAAATAAACTAATTCAATTAAACCTTTAGATACTGAAGTGCATAGTTTTGAACATTTCAACTTTTCTTGCCCCCTCTCTGTTTCACCCGCTGAATATTTAAGTAGCTAACTCTTCATTTAAATATATTCTATCATTTTAATGTTAGGGAAACATTCAAGCTATTATATGGTGCGTTTGAAAATTAGTTCACAAATCTCTGATGAAATTTTGAAGGATGAAAGGCAGGGCCGTGTCCAGGATTTTTGTTCGGGGGGATTTTTTTTTTGGGGGGGGGTCTTACAAAAAGAAGCATTAAGAATTTGTTTATGTTTTTTTGTAAGGTTTTACGAGTTGGAAAATTATTTCGTGGAGGGGGGCCAAAGCCCCTAACCCTTCCCCCCTGAATACGCCCTTGATCGAAAATTATTTTCTACCCATACTGAAGAGATGCTAATGAGGTTATTTATTTTCCATTTAAAAAGAAGTTATTTTATC